>NW_006436282.1:4369295-4428076 GCF_000325575.1 Pteropus alecto | reverse complement strand
GGTGAGACTAACCTCTTTGCTTCTGCCCTTTGCTCAAACTCCTTCAGCTTAAAATGTTCACTATGCCAAGGTGCCACATTTTGCTGAATGAATGTTTAGCTAATGTTAGTACACTGAATGAACCCCATCACCACCTCAATGCCATATAATACCAGGGGAGGAAAGACTCAAAAATTACTCAGAATGGAAAAGGACAGCAGTTTTAAGTAAATGCAGTTAAAATATCACACTGTGGCAGAGTTTACAGAAATATGACTATAGAAATACATGAGAATACCTCTCCCAAAGTTTCAAAGTTACCTAAATTTCAATTTCAATAGTTTCAGAGTAAAACTCTGTTGTTCTTATGGCTTTGTCAAGGGACAAGACAACACATGACTTCATGACAAATGGCTCCACAGTGTAGTCCTAAAGTCCTTAGTTTCTGAACTCACTCTCTCCTTTTATGTCCAAATAAAATAACTTGAGTCCCTCCTGCAAGTAATTGCAGTGTACTGGATCTGCTTTCCAGAGATTCTGGGAGTCCTAAGGCAGAGAGGATGCTTTCTGTCTTTTGGTGATTATCAATCTGTCTTCAAATTTCTCCTAGCTCAATATTTTTTATCACCTTTTATCAACTCGACACCTCTCTCTGGTCTAATTTTGGACACATTCTTATCCTCATTTCATTCCTTAGCAGCAACAGCAACAACACAATACTATTGCAACAGTAAAAGGATATAGGAGCTTTCTTGTCTTACAGTAAAAAATAAATTGGTGGAGCATTTTGTTTTTTTTTTATGTAGAGAAGAAAACAATTCAAGTTTTCCAGACTCACTGAAAACAAGCTAAGCTACTCCTTTGCATTGGGCCCAGCTCAAGTACGATCTTCAATTGTCGGAGGAGTATGCAGTTAACTAGATGGAAGATTTAAAACCTAGCAACTGTTTAGGTGAGCAACTGACATGTTACCATTTGGCATTTCTTACAGAGTTATAAGATACATGGAGACTTACCCTCCTTGACTTGGAAAATCTCCCATGACTAATTTTCATACATTCTTTCATACAGAGACAATACATTGTTTTGGGGATATTCTAGCAAAAAAAAAAAAAAAAGCCCCATTAGAATAAAAAATGAAATTAAAGAAATAATGATCACAGTTAGCAGTGATTGTATGCATGCTGTGCACCATGAGCCAAGCACTTGATATTCACTTATTTAATTCTAACAGTAACCCCTATTGTAATTTTACAGAGAAAGACCCTAAAGCACGAAGATGTTAAGTAAATTGCCCAAATTGAAATAGCTACTAAGTGGCAGGGCTAGGAGTCAAGAACATAGTTAAGATCTTCCCAGTGATAAATAAGAGAAATAAACCTAAGCAAAAAAAGGAGTATAGTGTTCACTGATGTAACCCATTAACAGGAATGAGATTCAACCTCAGGAAGGGATTCACTTTCCACCTCTCTGGTCCTCCTTTCTTCTCCTTTCTGTTTGACTGCTTTGTTGCCTCTTTCTCTCTAATCATTCTTGGCTCCTTGCCTTAGAATTGGCAAAGGAACAGCAGGGTAGAGAGGAGTGTCAGACATGAGCTTTGTAATAACTTACTAAGTTGCCTTGGGCTGGTCACAAAGGCTGTACTTACAGCAGTTCTTATAGTTGGATGAGGATGTATCTCAGATAATTACTTCCATAATTAAATAGTCTCCATCATTTCCCCGATATACAAAATTCTTTTCTGCATTATACATCAGGAGGATCTTCCAAGTTCATCTCCCAACATAATTCCTGTGCTGCCCTGATTCCTCCTGTGTATGGATTTGATAAACACATACACTTGAAGTGTAAAGATTTGATGATTTATTTATTACTTCTCCCAGGGTTTTATGCCTTATTTAAGGAGATAACTCGAGAACGATTCCCAAAAATACCTTCAGGAGGAAATTTCAGACACCAAAGGAAAGGCTGAGACAAGAAAGACATTTGAGGACATCGCTGACCTAGTTAGCATTCTTTAAATTATTTTTTACTGGTATTATCCCACTTTGGGTATTTCTAAAAATGTCATTTACTTGAATAGGGAATATTATTTAATTAAAATATCTAGATAACTGCCTTGCTTTCTGCATTATTCAGAATAGGCAGGTTTATGCCATATGATAAATACTCCCCCAAGTGCCAATGGCTTAAAACAACAAAGATTTTCTTTTGCTCATGTAATTTATCTCAGGACAGCAGAGAGGCTCTGCTCACTTTCATCGCTCCAGTCCTCCAGGCTCCACCATAACAAACATTTCTAGCTGCCACGACAGAGGTGAAAGAAGGCTCTGGAGACTCTCACATTGCCATTTAAATACTCTAATTCATTTGACTAGTTTATATGCCAGAGATAGAAACATGGCCCCACCCAGCCACAAGAAGCGCTAGAAAGATAATTTTATTGATTAAAGCACAAATGACTGTCATGAATTCTAATGGTTTTCTTGTATAGGCACATGTCTAGAAGATAACAAAAGCAGACATTTCAATGGTATTTGCTAAGAGTCAGGTACTGTTTTAATCATGTTATGTGTATTATATCTCACTTAATACTCACAAAACCCCTTTTGTTACTCCCATTTTAAAGATAAGAAAAGTGAGGCATAAGGGACTTAATAGTATCTTGTCCAAAATGCCACCAAAGCCTGGGGTTTGACCTCAGACAGCAGCTCTTAACCACAAAGCCATGTGCTACATCTGGATTATTTATAAATAATGTGTTTCCCTTGAGATGTGACTAATTAATGACACATTTGCTAGAGAAATCCTGAGTTTATAGGCATATCAGAGGTGGAAAGTCTAACTGTTGCTAGTATTTAGTAAGTCTACGAAAAATAGAAGTAGCCTACTCCTGAGAGCGTTTGTTGCAGGAGGTATTTTTCTGTTTTGGTATGACTTGAAATTTCAGTGTATAACTAGTATCTTACGGCAAGATCTAATTTAGACTGATCTGTTTAGGAGAAAGAAATGATGGTTTATTTATAGAGATCAGCATGCAATTTAACTTTACTACATGTTTGCCTAAAATTTAATTAAGGTAGCATTAAGGCTATTAACTTTTAATGATGAGAAATAATGAGAATGCAAACTGCATTGAGAGAATCAGGCAAAGCACTTTTTTGTGGCTAATTTTGTAATATTTTTCTATGAGAGTATGAATTTCACATGAAAGTTGTAAAGTTATATAACAAAAGTTATAAAGACAGATTAGTCTGCTCATGCCGTTATAACAAAATGCTTTGGACCGGGTTACTTAAACAACAGACATTTATTTCTCATAGTTCTAGAGGCTAGGAAGTCCAAGATCAAGGTAGCAGTCAACTTGGTTCCTGGTGAGAACTTTCTTCTTGGCTTACAGACAGCTACTTTCTTGCTGTGTCCTCACATGGTGGAAAGAGAGCTCTGGTGTCTCTTACTCTTCTTATAAGAGCACTAGTCCCATCTTGGGGTCTTGACAGTTCAGTGTAATCCAATTATTTCTGCTTCAAATTCAGTGTTTTGGGGTAAATGCCCAGCTAAAAACTGTGGATTTTCCCCTATCCTCACCTTCTACTGGGGATGATCTAAGTTAATGGAGGCAGTAAGGGATGGAAGGAAGTCTTATTAATCAGTCAGGCATCAGAAGTAAGTCAACCAGTGCCCAGTAGTCACCTACCCTGCTGACCTGCTAAGACGTTTGTTGTCTGATTCCCATCGTTGAATGCTGGTGTTTATGGCCGATGCCCCAGGCCCCCGAGGCACCATTTATCTGGTTTGTGAGACCCAACTGCAAGCTATCTTCTGTCTGTCTGCCTTCCTTTGGTTTTTTGGACTCTTTCTTTTGCAGGTTCTGGAACTCAGGGCTGTTTCCTCTCCACAGTGCTGGGGTTTTTAAGACTCTTCTGGGCTTCTGTCAACCCCATCCAATCAGATACCATTTTTGATCATCTTATGTTAACTGCCCAGGATTCATGTTGGAAAAGGGGCTTCTCTTTCAATTTGCCATCTCCCAGCTGTATATTCCCTCTGAGACTTCACTCAATCTTACTTAGGTGTTCTTTCGTTGCTCTCCCATTGAGCTCATTATAGAAGGGGAGGAAAAAAGATGCCGGGCCTTCTTAGACCCACAACTTAAGCCTTATTCACATTGGAATTATCTTCTCCATCTGCTAATCAAGTTTTCCCTGATTTTGGGGTCAGAAATATGTCTGAATCATCAAGTGTTCTTCCCCCTTCATTAATGGTGCCATAAACTCTATTTTCTAAGGCCTCCAGGCTCTGCCTTTTGTTGGAATCCCTCAACATCTTTTCTCTCAAAAGCCTGACTCTCACAGTTAGTGGTGGAAATTATTCCCCCTGCCCCATTCCTTCGTCTGGATAGAACCTAGATTTTTACTTTTCCTCCTACACAGTCCAGGTGCCCCAGAGAAAGCCAACTCACCTGCAGCTGCAGGCATGGTCATGACTGGCAAACAGATGTTTAAGGTCTATTCTTATAATCTATTCCACATCACGGTTCTACTCTTCTCATTGGACTCTGATATAGAGGCACTTGCCTCTTTCTTTCATTTATCATATTGAAACCTATCTTATGCACATTGGGATATAAATGGAAACAACTTAAGATGTTACTCCTTCCAAAAATACTAGTATTTTAACAATATGTTAAACATATAATTTAGAAAATTCATTGGATGAAAACTCTACATGTATATGAAGTTTTACCTAACCCTGATCCTGCCCAAGATTACAGGGACATCTTGGTCATAACTCTTAAACTGTTTGGACTTTGGACCTAGTTCTGTCATACGTAAAATGAGAATCACAGTGTGTTGGAGCTAAGAAAACTAACTCTAATTTCAATTCCACCACCAGGATAGCTGTGTAGTGCTGTGTCAGTCAGTTAATTTCTATGAGCTTCTGGTCCTTTTATTTTTTTAATTTATGTTTTGGACAGATACTTTTTAATTAGTATAAATATCTTAGCTGGGTCTTTATTTTTTAAATGTGGAAGCTGGCCTGGGTTAATAGTCATCACATTAATGTACGCATACCTCTGCAGGTATACAAAGACTCTTTAAGGGACATATGAACTCTGTAGTGTTATGGAAACCAATTTGCTTATGCTCGAGTTTTATTGTATACTTTCCCAGCTTTATGTAGATTGTCATTTTCTACCTCTATTACACAATTGGCTTTCTTTCTCTTTAAATAAAAAGGAACACTTTTCACCTCTCCTAAACCTTATTATCATATATTGCCATGGGATGTAGATACTCAGAGTTCCAAACAAAGAGTCATTTGGGGAATATTGTATTTTTGGGAAGCCTCCTTTATTGATTTATAAACATCATTTCTTTGCTGGCCTTCTAGTTTTTCTGATGTTAGAAAATGACGTTAGAAACGGGGTATCTTGGTCTTTGCTTGGAGGTTCTGAAATCAAATATATTGTAGAAGATGAACAGAGAGTGTAGCGGCAAACTTACTTAATAATGCTACTTCTGTCGTCCCTTGACCACTGTCAGAGAATGCAGTGCTTTTGGCAGTATCTGTCCGAGTAAATTAAGGAGAGAGTTAGTAAGACATACTAAATTCTAGAAATAAATTTTTTGAATTTTTTCTTACCTCATTTTATATCTTTAATTTAAATGCAAACTGTTTTATTTCAGCTTTTCTATATACTTATATTATGTTTTATTAGCTGACAAGAACAACAACTTCAAACAGCCAAAGTGGTATGAGTTAATGATTCTATTCCTTTGATTGCAACTATAATGTTTAACGGATTATTACATTTTTCAAATTATACCATATAGAACTACAGATACAGATTATAGGTGATTTCTCTTAATCATAGTGTGAGTTATCCAATAAGGTACTTAAAACCTATATTATCAAACTATATCATGAAATATTTACACCAATTACAGTCAATGCTCTTAAATTACCTTATAAAATGTTTAATATTTCCTTTCCTGTTAACACAAAATATTTGTAGAACTGATTAGTTTTAATAATATGTATCATGCTTTTTATTCAATATGTAACATTTTATCATTCGTATCTAAAAAAATTAATGAAGTGATTTCTGAGTTATTGCCAAAAGCTGAACTCATGCAGCACTCACTTACTGAAGAAAACTATGCCTTTTATCATATTCTTTACTTCACAATAACTTACAATTTTAGCTACATAGTATCTGCATTGAAACAAATAAAACAAAAAATTAAGGATATTATTTTGAAGATTTCCTGTTTTTAGTCCAACATGTAAAGAGCTTAGAAGTTCTTACGAGAAGAAAAGCTGAACAAACTAAAAACTGACAGCTTTTCTTAGTTCCATTAAAGAACTGAGGTCCAGGACAAACTGTTGCCCCCAAAACTGGACAGACAATCAGACACACAGAATCACAGCTTATGGGCAGTAGAAGCCCAGGGCCAGAAGCTCTCAACTGAAGCCAGTATTGGTAGGAACACTTTTTAAGCTGTAATTGATGAATTGCTGGAGGCTCAGTGTGGACTAGCCTCAGAGTTAAAATCTCTGAAGGAACCTACTATGGGGGAGGCGTCGGATTGTGGGGGGGGCACATTTTTTTCCAGTTTTATCTCCAGGTTCCCTACTAAGTTTTCATAGTGAAGATCCAGTAAGAAGAGAGGAAATACATTTTGAAAACACTTTAAGAAGACTCTAGTCTCCCTAACAAGACCTGCCATGAAGGGAAATTATTTTACCGAAATGCAACTGGCTGGGGTTTTACCGCCTAACGAACCTGAGGGAAATGTCCAACTCAGTCTCATTGAACAAGACCTAATCATAGAACTACGCAGAATGCTTCCCCTCCCCCAACACCTTACCACCACATCGGCAGGGCTTCTGTATAATAATAGAGGATGACAGCTAAAAGAACTGCAAACCTCAGATTCTATTTAAGGAAACTCCAGGGACACAGTAAGACAACAGGGGAAACAAAAACAAAGACACTAGAACGCCACTGCTATAACAAACAGTAAGCACAGGCTAATCCCTAGCCAGAGAAACATGAAACCTCACACTGAAGACGGCTCTACTTCAGTTTGCTTACCCAGTATTTCATGTCCATCTATCAAGAAAAATTATAAGGCATACCAAAAAGCAAAAAGATAAAGCGAAACAAAAACCCACAATTGAAGAGACAGAACAATCATCAGAAACATACCTGGCAGGGATGTTGGAATTATCAGACCAGGAATTTAAAAGAACTCTGATTAATATGCTAAGCACTCTAATGGATAAAATAGATAGCATATAAGAATAGATAGAAATCCTAAGAAAGAACCAAAAAGAAATGCTAGAGATCAAAAACTCTACAACAGAAATAAAGAATGCCTTTGATGAATGTTTTAGAAAAACTGGATGTAGCTGAGGAAAGAATTTCTGAGAGTTTGAGGATATCTCAATAGAAACTTCAAAAACTGAAAACTAAATAGAAAATAGACATACAAAAACAAGACAGAATCTCCAAGAACTGTGGGATAACTGTATAAGGTGTAACATGTATAATGTGCATACCGGAAGGTGAAAGATGAGAAAGGAACAAAAATATTTGAAGTAATAAAGGCTGAGAATTTTCTAAAATAAATGACAGACACAAACCACAGATTCAGTAAGTTCGGAGAGGATTAAGCAGGGTAAATACAAAAAAAAAAAAAGAAAGAAAGAAAGAAAGAAAGGAAAGGAAAGGAAAGAAAAGAAAATCTATACCCAGGGATGTCATTTTCAAACCTCAGAAAAATCAAAGACAAAGAGAAAATCTTGACAGAGGCCTGAAGGAGGAAAACAACATCATCCTTATAGAGGAACAAGAATAAGAAGTACAAAATAGTGGTTGACATATGGTCACGGGTATAGGGAGCATGGAATAAAGAATGCAGTTAGCATTAATGTAATAGCTAGATGGAGAGCCAGAGAGACAGAGTAATTAGGGGGATTGTTTTGTAAACTATATAAAAGTCTAACCGATGTACTGTATACTTGAAACTAATAAAATGAAATTTAAAAAAAGAAGCAGAATCACATCAGACTTCTCTTCAGAAACCATGCTAGCAAAAAGATAATGTAATGAAATATTTAAAGTATTAAAAGAATATTATTTCTACATAATTTTAAACTTTCTTAACTACCTTTTCCTTCTTAAAAGTTGCAATGGTACACTGTTCCTTTGGGGACATCCAATAAGTAACACTTCCTAGTATTCCCACTATTTTATATTCCCCTTCCACATTGACTCTAGGCTTGGCCACTGGTTTTAGTGGTAGTTTTAAGCGGTGCTTAGGTTTTAGGTTTTAGGTTTTGGCTGTTGGCCAGGGGCTCACATTGAGAACTGAGGCCCCTGGCTGACAGCCACAAACGAGCTTTCAACCTGCGATCAGTACCAACTGCCAGTCATGTGGGTGAGGCCATTTTGGTCCTTTCAGCTCTCCCAGTGCCTCTTGTGAAGCAAAAGAACCACCTGATTAACCCACAGAATCATGGAAAATAATAAATTGTTATTTTAAGCTACTAAGTTTTAAGGTGTTTTGATACGCAGTAATGGGCAACCAAAATAAACGCTTCTTATAATTTATTTTCTTAATAGATTTTAAAATATTCCTGGAAGCATATATTAAAGTCAAACATCTTCAGAGAGGATTTAAGTCTGATTTGGCTAAGGGCCTTGACCATGAAGACTGGCTTTCCTCTAAATTTTTAAAAAATACATAATTAATGATCATTTCATAAGTCTTAAAAGAGATTTTTTGATCATCTTCCCAGATATTGAGAAAATGAATGACTCAAATACTGAATAATATGATCCTTTTGGAAGTCAGGTGGCTCTTAATACTTTGCTTTCAATAAAACCGAAGGATGATGGGATTGAATGGTTTCTAACAAGGGTGAATCACTGTGTAATTTTTAGTATTTAGCTCAAAAAGAATTCAGTTACTTGAATAACTGCTGTAACAAGACTTTTTTTTTAAAAAAAAGATTTTTTTCATTCTCATCTACTAACAAATGTGAACAAGATTTCTTAATTGTTAAGACAAAAATAGAAATAGTGTTGAACGCTGTATCATTCTAGCAATAAGTCATATTCATCCGTGGACACAGGAGCTAAGTGATAAGAAAAGAACAGCATTATTTATCTCACTAATTAGTTCATTGCTGGAAATTTTTATTTTGTTTGTATCTGTTATATAATAATAATTTTCGTGATAACTGAATCTGGAAGAAAAAAAATCTTATTTCAGTTTGTAAGCATATTTTGGAGAGAAATATGACAAGTGATCAATTAGATATTTTCAATCATAAAAGTATACTTTAAGAAAAATTTCTATGGGGAAATTAAGTAGAAACACAAGTTTCAGAAGGAAAACAAGAATAACATTGTTTCCTAACCAAATATAAAGCTTATTCATGCATTTTTAATAAGTTCTCCCAGTTTCTTAATTTGTAAATTTTCAAACCTCTGGAAAGATTTTAAAAATAGTACAAAGAACCCTTTAAATATTCACCAGTAGTTAAAATTTTGCCACACCTGCTTTTTGCTCTCCCTTTTTATGCACGTATGTGTACATGTATATTTTCATATCTGTACTATTTGAAAGTAAGTTGCAGATACTTTTAAATATTTCAACATGGACAATACCACTATCATATCTAAGAAAATTGGAAATTTAACAACTTTTTCATACTATTTTCTAATATATAGGCTATATTCAAATATCCCCTAGTTGCCTGAGAAATATCTATTAAGCAGTAGATTTTTTTTTCTTTCTTAATCTAGCATCCAATGTATTGCATTTATTGTTATTTCTTTTAGTCTTTTTCAATTTCGAATTGTGATGTGCCCCCCGCCCCCCATTGCTGCCCTCACTGCCATGTTCTTTGTTTGGTTTTGGTATTCATGTTAGTCACATATATATTTAAATAGTGTGATAGGTATTAGAATAATGTAGCAGTTAGATTCCTAGAAGTGATTTAATAATTTTATTTTCAAATGTCAGTATTTACACTATTACAGAAAGCATATCTTTGTGACTATTTAACTTGAAAGTTTAATTAGTTAAACTTGAAAAATGTTAGCTGGCAATTTCAAATGAATGAGAGTACAGAATTTAAAAGAATTCTTTAAGGTAATAGCAAGCATAGAAATATTTGAAAACCATTGAATGAAATAATTTTGAGATTATTTCCAACTCTAAAACTTTGGTACTTTAACTCGTCTCATATAACTCCCACAAAGCTATGTGTGGTTGTTACTAATCCATTTCATGAATGGGGAATCCTGTGTCTCAGACAGGTTAGATCATTTACCCAAGTCTTTGCATTTGGAAAGTGCCAGAGCCAAGACTTTAACTGGTTCGGCCTGTCCCTAAATTCCTATTCTTTCCTCTCTGCCATTCACTCCTAGAAGAGCTAGAGTTCAAGACAGTAAAATTAGAAAGCAAAACAGCAAACCAAAATCAAAGCCAAGTCATAACAACTGGTTAATAGGAGAGGGGAGAAGCTTCTAGCTCAGGAGGCTGTGTTTGCCCAGGACTCATCTGGCATTAGTAAGTTTTAGAAGACACTTAATTAAAAGGAAGTGACTCCCATTCCCTGCGGCTCCTGGTCCTTAACACACCCACACCCAAGCATACCACACACTCACATACTACACACACACACACACACACACACACACACACACCTTTTTCTTTTAGAACCACTCTTCCCTGTTCTGTTCTTTTCTCTCCAGGCGCTTAATTTGAAGTTCAATCCTAACTCTACAGTTTTTTCGTTTGTTCTGTTTGTTTGTTTTGTGGTGGGGGAGAGGGTGTATTTATTATGCTTAAAAAACTCATAATATATCTTTTAGCAAATCTTTAAGTATATGGTATGGCATTGAAACTTTACAAATTTTACAATTCGCAAAATCATTTACAAATGACTATACTCACTGAAGAGAAACACCTCATTTTTCCCACCTCCCAGCCCCTGGCAGTCACCATTCTTTCTGCTTCAATGAGTTTAACTACTTTAGATACCTCATATAAGTGGAATCATGTAGTATTTATCCTTATTTCACTTAATGTCCTCAAGGCTCATTCCTATTATACCATATGACAGAATTGTTTTCTTTTTTGTGATTCGATAATTTTCCTTTATATATGTATGTGTGTGTGTGTATACCTATATGTATTTATAGATACACTACATTTTCTTTATCTGTCAATGGACTTTTAGGTTGTTTCCATCTCTTGGTTATTGTGAATACTGCAATAAACATAGAAATGCAAAATAGCTCTTTGGAATCCTAATTTTATTTCTTTTGGATAAATATGCAGAAGTGGGATTGCTAGATCATATGGTAGTTTAAGTTTTAATTTTTTGAAGAAACTCCATACTGTTCTACACAGTGGCTGCTCTATTTTACATTCCCACCAACTGTGTACAAGGATTCCAGTTTCTTCATGTCCATGCCAACCCTTGTTATTTTGTTTGTTTGTTTGTTTGTTTTTTAGTTGGTTTGTTTCATTGATAATGGCTATCTTAACATATGTGAGGTGATATCTCACTGTGATTTTGATTTGCATTTCCCTTTTGATTAATGATGTTGAGCATCTTTTCATATATCTGTGGGCCATTTGTATGTCTTTGGAGAAGTATCTATTCAAGTTTTTTGCTCATTTTTAAATTGAGTTATTTGGTGGGTGTTTGGCTGTTATTTTTGCTATTGAGTTGTAAGAATCCCTTATATATTTTGGATATTAACCCCTTATCAGTTCTATATAATTTGCAAATATTTTCTCCTATTTTGCAGATTGCCTTTTAACTATTTCCTTTACTATGCAGAGGCTTTTTGGTTTGATGAAGTCTCTCTTGTCTACATTTGCTTTTGTTCCTTGTGTTTGTGATGCCATATCCAAGAAATCATTGTCAAAATCAACATCATGAAGCTTTTCCCCTATGTTTTCTTCTAGGGGTTTTACAGATTCAGGTCTTATGTTTGTCTTTAATCTATTTTGAGTTGATTTTCATGTATAGTTTAAGATAAGAATCCAATTTCATTCTTCTGCATGTGGATATTCAATTTTCCCAACAGTTTTTGTTGGAGATACTCTTTTCCCCATTGGTATTTGTGGTGTTCTTGTCAAAGATCAGTTAACTGCATAATGTGTGTTTATTTCTGGGCTCTGTATTTTGTTCCACTGATTCTTCTGTCTGTCCTTATGCCAGTACTGCACTCTTTCGATTACTGTAACTTTGTGATATTGTTTAAAAGTAAGATATATGATGCCTTCAGCTTTGTTCTTTCTCAAGATGGTTTTGGCTGTTTGGTGTCCTTTGTGGTTTCATATGAATTTTAGAATTATTTTACCTGTTTCTGTAAAAAAAATGAAATTGGGATTTTGATAGGGATTGGACTGAATCATTAGATATCTTTGGATAGTGTGGACATTTTAATAATATTAAATCTTCCAATTCATAAACATGAATTGTCTTTTTATTTATTTGTGTCTTTAATTTCTTTCAACAATGTCTTGTAATATTCGGTGTGCAAGTCTTTTGCCTCCTTGGTTAGGTTTATTCCTAAGTATTTTTTATTCTTTTTGATGCTATTGTTAATGGTATTGTTTTATTAATTTCCTCCTAAGATTGTTTGTATAGAAAAACAACTGATTTTCATACTTTGATTTTATATCCTGCAACTTTACTAAATTCATTTATTCTAACAATTTTTTAAATGGAATCTTTAGTTTTCTACATAAGATTATGTGATCTGTGAACAGAGATTATTTTATGTCTTCCTTTCCAATTTGAACACCTTTTATGTCTTTTTCTTGCCTAGTTGCCCTGATTTGGACCTTCAGTACTTTCTATTCTGCCATTGTGCTGACATTACAACGTAGTTTTACTTCTTATCAAAACATTTGTGTGCTATTTTGAAATATTTCCCTAATAGAATGAGTGACTCTAATGGTGGTGACCTGCATATGAGACTAGTGGGGCGATGTTTGGGATAGACAAGAACCCTTCAGTCACACTATAAAGACTACATCGTATACCACTAGGTTGACTCCATCTTTATTGCCATGAGGGCAGCCTGTTCAGTATCTCAAGGTGACATCCAAATTCTGAAATATTTATGAGGAGGATCGATAGCACCTGATACAGTGCTGTGCAGATGTGTATGCACATCTGAAACTTAAACTGAGCAATCCACAGACTAACATAATTTTGTTTTAAAAAAGCCATTACGATGTATATCTTAGAAGCATGCTAAAGATGTTCCAAGGTAGAGTGAAATAGCAATAAAAGGAAGGAGACCTTCAGACTTGAGAATAATGCTGGCATCTTATGGTGGAGTCCTATTTCAGAGTTGTAATAATCGTGAACTCTTGGGAAAGCCATCTCCAGTGAGCCCAATAATAGAATTACAATTCTATATTTCATTTAGATGTTGGAGGATGACACAATAAATTTCCACCCTGCATTTAACCCATATTCTTGGGCACACTGGATCATCAGAGAAATAATCTGGACTATAGTTATAGCAGTACTTTATGATTTTAATATTAGTGTGTTATAAATAGGGGCTGCTTGATTACACCTCAATGGCTAGTATAACATTTTCTTCCGTGATGCTACAAATTCTAGATCATGGATTGCGTTCTTTGCACCAGTCCTGCTACCCACTATTTTTCCTCAAATTCTAAATTCCTTAACAGATTTATGTTTTTGTGCATATTTGATGACTTAATCCCTTAGAACTGAATTTCCTGTGTCTCTATATTTACTCTTTTTAAAGAATATTTTCTTCTTTCTTGGATCATAGCAATCATTTTTAGAACAGTAATGCGTCTATCATCTCTCTTAGCACTTGATACAGTGCTGTGCAGAGGGTGGGAGTTCTACGTTTGCAAAATGTAATTGTTCTGTGGTTCACCTGTCTCAGAGTCATACAGAACAGCCTTACTGCCTAGCAAAGACTCGAAATCCTGAGATGTGAAAGACTGTCTTTGTCTTTATCCAGAATAGCCATTATAAATCTGTACACATTGTGCTGCGTGTCCTACAAATCAAGAAAAACAAATTTCATCAAAAGTCCAGCAACACGATTAAATGACAATTACACACAGCCTAGAATATAAAATAAAATAGAACCTGTAGTTCTAGGACTTTTCTGCTTGAGTCACTGATTACTAACACGTTGGATAGCTGGCGGGAAACCTAGTAGGACAAAGACAATTTTTAACACTGGTGAACTAGCCACAAAAACTCATACTCTGTCAACCACCCAACAATCAATAAAAGTGGACTTTATTATAGGCTGCAAAAGTGAAACCAAACTTTTAAAGTATCAGTTGCTGTTGTTCTGCAGACTTTCCAAGTCTCATACATTTATTTACTTCATATCCTCCTGAAAATCTATTCTCCCCCTATTTCTTATGCCCACAGCTATTGCTACAAGAGAATATTACAGTAATCAATCAATATCTGATTAAAAGTGTGACGCTCTTTCATTATCTCCACTAGGTGATTTAATTCCTTCTGCTCGAGCAGCAAGATTCTCTTTTAAATTGCTGTAGCAGAGGCTGAAATTGTGTTTATATGCCAGGCTGCATTTGTTTCGGGTGAGCGAGCAACTTCTCTATTTCCTTTGTATCAGAATGTGGAGAAGAGGCCACTCAGAATTCACTTGATCTCTAGGTTGAATGTTTGATATCTTTTAACCCCACTCTTGTATTCGAAACACACACACACACACACACACACACACACAATCTAGTTGTTTTAGTACTTGATTTTATGGAATCAAGTACCAAATAATCATTTCTGTACATTTGATAGCTAGATTTTTTTTTTCTTTTTTTTTTCTTTTTTTTATCAAAAAGGTTTTGAAAGACCACACTGTTGGGCAAGCAGGATTAAGTGCACGTGCCTTTTCTGGGGTAATAAATACCTGCCTTTTAGGCAAAGTTGACTTCCAGCTATCAGTGGTGAAGAAGATGTGAATTACATGAAGAATTAAAAATATCAAGTGATAGAACAGCTTCTCATTAAAATCAATAGACTACATTAATATATTTTATTTCTCCAACTTTTTGGCAAAATGAATAAGTAATAAATTTACCTTATTGGCCTTCTGTAGAACCTTAGGGAGATAAGCTTATAATCCATTAGTGAAGATGGCCAGAATATAATAGGCAGAGAAGACTGGCAAATAAAGGACATGGATAATTTGCCTCTAAATCATCAATTAAGTAAAAATCAAAGCTTTTAACCTAAATGCAAGCAAGCCACTTTGCATGGTTGGCTCTTTTGCATAATGTAGAAAAAATAGAAATTGTATATAAAAACAAGATGCTTTCTGTTATATTTCTTGAAACCCGATGAATATCCTTAACTTTGGGGGATCCAAGACAGTTTTTGAAGTCTGATGGAAGGTATTGATCCTCTTCATAGAAAAATGCACAATCATAGGACCAATACAAGGATAGCATATGAATATAAGATTAGGATCAACGGTCCCTGGAGTTGTGCAGTACTTACATACACATAATATTTCCTATTCCAGGGACTCCAGATTAGGAACCGCTGCCATGCTTATTCTCTACTGCATCTTTGGCAGGACTGAGTTGGAAATCAAGTAAGCAAGACTCTGTTCTTATCGAGGCCAGTACAGCCACTACTCCTACGGAAAGGTGGTAACTTGAAGCCTGTCTTAATCAGTAGAGCGGTAGCATTTTTAGGTGGCACTGATCCTAGGAGAAATTCAGGGGCTTTGCTCAGAATGTCACATTTACTTATAGAAGGAACAATGAGGGACAAATCAATTAGAAAATGCTGTTGCCATAGGTGACCATTTCAAGCAAAATAAATCTCTTGTGCCTTGATATAGCTTCAAGCTGACTTTCAGTCTTCTGCAGCTGGCTTTATTGAATGTTCTAAATTTTCCTGCGCATGAAATATTTTGAAAATGTAATTCAATTGTCAGTAGCACAGGAATGAAAAGAAGCAAGGAAATGGCTTTTTATTGAGTTTTAGCTTTTTCTGGATTAGATGAGCAGCTGTTGAGCAATAAGTATACAAAAATGGCAATTTGAGCCAAATAAAACTCAACTAAGTAAGACTTAACTACAGTCAAGCTTAGAATACTTGAGACAGTGTCAGGGACATCCTGAAGGTGTCATTGCCTCTGAATAGAACATTTCTTTTCCTTTCTCTTACTTCCAGGCAGGCCCCATTTGCTCACATTTTTCATATCTTTGAAATGATTTATTCTGTGTTTTGATGTATAAATGCAAGTAGTATTAAAAGGAATGATCCCTTTGAAGGTTGTTGATATGGAGATGGAGAAAAGCTTAAACATATTCAGTCCAGTCTGTATGTATTCTTCTATTTTAAAAAGTATGCTTTGAAAGCCTACTAGACACCAAATAGGTACCTACATTTGTGTCTGAGTTATTTTTTCTTCAGAGCCTCAGAATAACCTGTTCATAATTAAGGCGGCCTGGCAAAGTGGTTTATAAGTGGTGGGCAAATGGCTTTGAACACAAGTCTCTTTGTCCTCACGATAAAGCATCTTCCCATAAGACACAAAGCCTTCGTCAAGGACTCAGGAATCTTTGCTGAGAAATAAATAATGCTGCCTAGGATGATTTTAAGGAAAAAACTCTTAATATTACCAAACTTGAGAAGTGGCACTTTCAAATTCATTTTCACCAATGTAGCAAATAATTTAGAGAGAACATATTACTAACAAAAAAATTTTCTGTCTAGAGTATCATATTAAGTCTGATTTCTGACTTTGATTTCTCATATCCATATGCATTCTTTCCCTCCCACCTTCCCACAATGTCATGAAGAAAAAACAACGTTATGCTGATAATGTCCTTGGTTTTATTTATCCCCATGCAGAGTAATGATTTATTTATAGACTAGATTTGCCAAAATGTTTTGGAGAAGCTAGGATTTCTTTAAAAGAGAACATGAGAGTGGAAATTGGGTTGTGGACCATGTGTATTTAGTCCAAAACAGAGGGATCTGTTTTTTTTTTGTTTTTGTTTTGGTTTTGGGTTTTTTTGGCCCATTATTAGACTGTGTCATGCAGTAATATCAGGTTTTTTTCTTTAAATTTAAACTTGAACTTAGAAAATACCCAAGTCATTAATTTCTTGGGATGCAAACTCACTTCCATAAAGTAGTAACTCATTGGGTAAAATTATCCAGTCAATCTAATCTATTGAGAAATATATGGTACACACACGGGGAGCACGGGAAGAGCAGGGGTGATATGTTGAAAGCACGGCAGGATTCAGAAAATGAACTACAGTAAGCCCAGTGCACTGTTTCCAGTTTGTTGGTCTAAGGCTGTCCCCAGCCACTAGTGACTCAAGGGCCTGTTCTGTTTTCAAGGAACAGCTAGTCACTTCATTGTTATGTCAGAATATTCACAGAGACAGAGCATAAAAACTTCAATTGTTTTTATGCTGTTATTCAGAGAGGATATAGCTTCTTTATTTTGTTTATAATTAATTTTGTTTCCTCACTAGCTTTTGTCCACTATGTAGAAGGAAGAAAAGAAACACTTACTGTACTTACTGTATACTAAATTGTGTCCCCCACTCCCATCCCAATTCTTATGCTGAAGCCCTAATCCCCATTGTGACTGTATTTGGAGACAGAGCCTGTGAGGAACTGATAAAGGTTGAAAGAGGTCATAAGGACGGGACCCAAATCCAATAGGGCTGATGACCTTATAAGAAGCTGAAGAGACAACAGAGCCCTCTCTCTGTGCCACGTGAGCACCTGATGAAAAGGAGCCTGTCTGCAAGACAGAAAGAAAGCTTTCATCAGGAATCAAATAGGCCAGTACCTTGATCTTGGACTTCTAACCTCTAGAACTGTGAGAAATTAATTTCTGTTGTTTATGCCACCCAATCTGTGGTATTTTGCTATGGCAACCTGAGCAGACTAATAAATCCTATGAGTTTAAATAACTTAAACCATCAATTTCGAATATGCTCAGTTTCACTAAGAACAAAAATAGATTCTGATATTCTATTTTTTCTATTGATTTCTTTAGCTTCTTTCCAAGTATATTTGAGTATATGTGGCAATAAAACTTTATAGAGGAGATAAAGAGTTTGGGTCCTTGGGGGTAGTGTCCTCTGGCATCTTTGGGCCTTGTTACAATGCCCTCTGTCCACCTGGTAAGGGCTGGTCCTGCTCATATTTGCAGTTGATGTTTGTGGCTGTCATGACCCAGTATTTGGTCTCTGTATTTGGCCCTCCCTTGCCAACCCAGCCTCACTGCTGTTATAGATTCTCCCTTGGTCTGCTGTATCTTCACTGTGGTGGACTCTATGACAGGCCCATAGTCTCAACATCACTGCCTATTGCTTCCACTCTAGGGCTATAGGAATTTCTGGGTCTCATCCCTGCCATACATGAACCATGAGTGGGGCAGGAAAGCCATATATCAGGGCATCCTTTTTTATCTGTCAAAGGATGCCCTACACTGTATACTACCTGGTTTACTTTGATGTGATTTGCTCCTGATCAACAGGCTCATCCTTAAATTATTCCATAGGGGAAGCCAGGACAAGAGGCCCCCACTGCCCTCGGTTCTTCCTTACTTCTTAGGGAAGTGTCCAGTCATGTTCTCATCTTATGTTATTTCACCTTAGCTTAGCTTATTGTATCTTATCTTATCTCATCTCTCCTCTTCTCATCTCCTCTTTTTCTAACTTCTCTCACACTCCCAGGAATAGGAAAAAAAGTACTCTTATTCTCTCACTCCAAGTCATATTTCCTTTTTATCAGCGAAAAGCACGATTTATGCCTAGAGGTGAGAGGGATATTTTCCCCAAACTCTGGGCTAGACAAATTCTATAAGCTGAGTCTTGGACTTTGATATGCTGAAAAAGGTTATAAGAGAATTTAGCAAATTCATTCTCTGTCTCTGTCTCTCTCCACAATGTCTCTTATCCTGAGGACATAAACTTTAGAGTTATAAAGCTTCGCATGGATGGAAATTTACAGGAAGAAAAATAATAAATGGCTTTATATTTACAAAAATATTACCTCGGCCTATGAATGCGATTGTCCATTTTGCTGTGCATGTATCCTTGTGTTCTGTGTACTAATGCACGATGTCATCATATGTGGACCTTACTTCTTGAGACAGGTGTCAGAGATGTAGACAAACACCACTAGTGCTCATAGTGAACATACAGTGAGCAAGAGTTCAGGTTTTGAGGATGTTTCCCCAATCCTCTAAGACTAGATCCTCTTCCACCAACTGTCCAAACTTCATTTTACATAGCAGTCTTTTGTAAAGTGTTCATATAAAGAAGACTCACCCAGCTCTGATGTTGCATGAATAATTGGTTCTGTGCACTTTTGAAAGAATAATTTAATTAGCTAGTCAAAGTATCCTTCAGTTAGAGCTCTGTTTTGCTGTTTGAGGATATGGCATATTTCAATCTTCTGAGTCGATGAGCATCCTGGTGGCCGCGTTTTAAATGAGTCTTTCTGTCATGTTGTATTTTTACTTCTTATCATTATTGATTACTTCTTATTATTTTTACTCTCCCCTGGAGGGGAGAGTACTTTTGACAGAGTTCCAGTTTGAGTGCTATATTTGGCCCTTCTACTCAATTATTGTTTCCCTAGCAAGTTTGACTGAGGACCCTGAGAAGATTTCTTAAGTTCATGGCCATTTATACTTGCAGATTTTTATATGTTTAAATGATTATCATTTTGATAATTTAGAACTTAGAATAACAAGGAATATTTTCTGTCTTATATTTATCGCCTTCCATTAGTATGTTTAATTAAAATGATTATTAAAGCTTTTTCCAGCTTTAGGATAAACTGAGAAAATGAGACACAAAACTTACTTAAAAATGTATATCTTTTAACATTCAATTAGAATAGTTTTCATTTATTCAGATGTTTGTGGTTAAGTTCTCTTTTTTCCAAGACCAACTTTCCATCAATGATCAAAGTGAAGTGAAGCCCAATATGTGCATATATAGTCATGTACTTTTAGATAGCTATTTGGGGTTCTATCATATAGCAGTGACAGGAAATCCATATAAAGATTCAAGTGGAGAATGATACCTGACTGATGGATTTAGGGGGTAGGCTGATTGGCACTGTAAAGATAAGACTATTTTGTTCCTTGATGGGAGATTAGTACAGAAATAGATGTGTGAGTCAAACCTCAGCACAGTAATGATTTCCTGACAGGTTACTCTCTCTAAACCCAAAGTACATTAAGTTTAAAACCAAAGAGCCATTATACTTTAAATATTTTCCTAAATTTTTCTATAAATTGGAAAAAAAGAGAAATTTTATTTTAAATAGAGACAGCAATAATTGGTTGATATAGAAGATATTGCCCACTGTAGACAATAACACAAGTTAAATAATAAGGATGAGCCAATTGATTGGCTCATGGTAGAGAACTGTATGATTGACTCAAAAAACAACGCCTGTGGCTGTGCATTAGCTTCCAAGTGGTTGAGATTGAGTGTTAATGCAATCTGGAGGAATTCCCAGCACAAATAAAAAGAGATGTGCATCTGTCCTTTCAATGACTCAGGGAAACCAGAACCACCTTTGATGCATTACATGTTTTTCCAACTTGGAATATTTTGTGTTTTATAAGTCTTGGAAAAAAAATCTTTTGTGACTAGAGAAAAAAAAATTTAATTCAATAGCTTTCAAGCTATTGTTAAAGCAGAATACGGTGAAGTGATTTCGAGGATATAGTTAGTTATGAACACAAGATCCACGCGAACTGTGTCAACCATTGCTTAGATATTGTCTAGTTGGCATCCAACTATATCTGAGCATCTTCTCCTAAGTAAAAGACAGGAGAATCATTAATAATAATTGAGTGCCTAATATGTGTAGGACAATGTTCTGGGTACTTTTATATCTGACTTAGTTGTCACAACCTCCCTGTGAGGTTTGATGTCCATTTATAGATGTGGAAAGTGAAGTTTATGAAAGTTAAATAAATTATCCTCTGCCTCATAACTGAAAATTGGAAGACCCATCCCTTCAGCTCTGGTCTGCCAAAATTCACTTTGGTTTTACTCTATCATACTTCCTTTCTGAATGAATTTTTCAGAAACTTCTACATATCCTGTTCTTAGCAATGGGTACTATTAGCACTTGTCAGACTCACTGCTTAACCCACTGTATTAGTTTGCTAGGGCTGCCATAATGAAATACCACAGACTGGTTGGCTTAAACAACAAAAATTTGTTTTCTCATAGTTCTGGAGATTAGAAGTACAAAATCAAGGTGTTGGGTTTGATTTCTTCTGAAGCCTCTCCCCTTGGCTTGCCCTCTTATTGCATCCTCACATGCTCTTTTCTCTGTGCATTCACATTCCTGATATGTGTTTGTGTGTCCAAATTTTCTCTTCTTTTAAGGACACCAGTCAGATTGGATTAGGATCTAACCTAATGGCCTCATTTTAACTTAATCATCTCTTTATAGGTCTTACCTCTAAAAGCAATCACATTCTGAGATACTAAGAGTTAGGACTTCAATATATAAGTTGAGGGGAGCGCACGATTCAGCCCATACCACCTGTTTACACAATAATCAAAAACATTAGACCATTTTTCCTGGGCTTTGCATGGTTCTCCCTACACAAGCCAGCAAAGAACCCCAAGTGTTGCCACAAAGGATAAATGCAGTGTCTACAGCGCTAGTTCTTATTTTGGGTTTTATTTATAACATAAAGTTCAGACCTGTGAATCATGTAGTCCTTATCCTTGTGGTGGGTTTTATGCCTGCTGTAAATTGACTTGATATAAGCAGATTTAAATTTATGTAAGCACAATATTAACATGGGGACTTATTGTTCCTGACTGAAGATACACAGCCTACTTTTGTATAGAAATGAGCAGAGACCATCATATGATGAGAAGAGATACAGAGCAATATTGACAGAAGGACAAAGGATATCCGTAAGGCCCTTACTGAACCCAAGAGAGCAGATCAACTGGCTAGAACTTGGAAGACTATTGTAGAAGCTTGGAAGAGTGAGTCCAAGAGGGTAGTTGGCAAGACAGAAAGAGTGAGACAATTGAGAGAGGTCTAGGAACATGTAGTCGGCAGTCTGGAGTCAGCCATGGAGAAGACTTTTTGGTACAGGACTCCTGGTGCAAAAGGGACTGGTCATAACTAAAACAGCAAAATAATAAAGATAGTAATTATACTAGCTAATGACTATGGCACACCTATTATGTACCAGATGTATAGGGCTGTATATACATGTCCTCTGAGGGCTTTACAAGGACTTACATATCCTCTGTAATATTTCTTCCATGTGATGTGGGTCTTAGGACCAAAGATTTCCCTTCCCCCTCCCACTGCAAGGTCCTCTGAGCTTTCTAATTCTCCATCTTCGAGGCTCACATTTATCTGGTTTCTGGGAGGAGTAACTAAGGGTCTTCATCTAGCTAGTAGGTCAGGGATTTCTCCCAGTCTTGGTTTCTGCTTTGTAATGGCTTAGAGGATAAAAATCAGCACTTGTGGTACCATTGGAGAGGAAATAGTAGAGGGGGAAAATATATAGTGTTAAAAAAAAGAAAGAAACTTCAGCATATAACCCAACAACCTGTCTCTTCCAAGAAACTTACTGAATGTAAGTTTCATCAGAGGAGACACCTCTTCCAGGCTCACAACTCCAGCACTAGCAGAGGAAACTAATAACATATTCGTGGAATGAATAAATAAAGTATGTGAAAATTTGAGCAGATGAAGTAATAAAGCTGAGAATTCTTTCTGGTGGTCATTTGCTACAGCCTTGCTTAACTTCCTGGGCTATTTTTATGTATATTTTTGCTCAAAATTATAGACACAAAGGCCTTTAAGGACACTTTGGTTTATATAATAATATCCCACAACAGAACCTCCTACACTTTTTCAAAAAAAAAAAGAAAAGAAAAGAAAAGAAAAGAAAAAAGGATGATACTAAGCCCTGAGAACTATCAGCCTTCCTATAATAAAAATTCTTATTTCTTCAGACATGTCCCCACATACAAGCAGAGGCCAAATAATGTCTTTTGTATTGAATTGAAGCAAGTTTTTGGAAAATAAATTTTATAATTATTCTAACTTTATTTTTCAAGAATGCGTTAAGATCAGTAGTAGATGTTCAGCTCTTTGGACTAGCTCTTGTGCATTTTGCTTGTAAAACCAGAGCATAGATTCTGAATCAAGATAGCTGAATTGGAATTTGAGCTCCCCACTTCCTATCTTATAGGGTCTTGGCAAGTTGTTTAACCTGTCTCACTGGGTTTCATCATTTATAAAACAGGGATCATAATAATGCCTACCACAGTATGCTGTGAGAATTAAATGAGCTGCATATGTAAAGTACTTAGAACAGTTTGGCACACAGAAAGAGCAATGCAAGTGTCAGTTACCGTTATTGTAATAGACTGGGGAGTCCTTTGCTTAGCGTTCAATGGCAATATGCTGTGAAAGGGCCTGGTGTACTAAATGACATATAACATGAGAGGCAGAGGACAAAGGATCTTAATAAAGACACACAACCAATGCTAGGCAAGGTACTTTATATACAATATCTCGTTTCATATCCACACATTCCCATTTACAAAACAAGAGCAAAACCAAACCAAACCAAAACAAAACAAAACAAATAACCATTCGGAGGTTTTTTGTAAATTCCCACTCCTCGTAAATGGTAGAGCCAGATTTCAAATCTGGCTTTGTCAGATTCTAAAGCCTGTTGTGTTTGAATGACTTAAGTGCAGAACTACTTAGAGAGAAAACTGAAGTTTAGAAAATGTTCAGCTATAGGGTTCTTGTGCTAAAAATGTTAAAGTGGCTGTGGAATACATAATTTGGTTTCCCAAAATAAGTAGATTATCTCTCTAGAGAAAAGAGTAATTTCCCTTGTAGGATATTGTAAAGTCTTATCAATTTTTAATGAGGCAGATAGAGGCCTAAAATATGGATTTAGAAATACAGTTTTGGTTTTAAATGAGTACTCGTTTAGGGGTCTGGAAATCATATTAATTGTGATATAAATTCATACAGCTTACTGTTCTTATTTGTGTCTATAGTTTTTTAAAAAAGAAATGTTATTTTAAGTTTTCAGTGGACATATACTAGAAAACAATATCCCCATTATATTATCCGTGATAATCCTGTATGTGTTTCTTGACTCAATATGTCCTCTTCCCCATCTTGGTTTACTCATGTGTCTTGGATATGTGTGTTTTCACGTGTAGGTGTGTGTGTTGGGGATGGGGGGAAGTGTATATTATCTTGTCCTGTCTTGTGCCTCAATCTCTATTTAATAATTTCACCATCTTTCACAATTTTCTCTCTCTGTTTACTTTCACTTTATTTCTCTCATTGCATTTTCTTCTTTTGACCACAATATAGACTTGGAGTCTGTTTATTTATATCTGATAAAATTATGTGTTCTGTAGTCTCACTTTAACCTATGAAAAGAATAGTTGATATTTCTCTTCATTTAAAAGGCTGACCCCCTGTGGTCTTATGTTAATTTTTTTCTTGATAACACAAAAAGGTTTCCAGCTCATTTTAAATAGCTATTGAATAAACTGGGCAAACCATATAAAGTAGCAGAATTGAAACTATGACTGAACTAGTTTATCTACCTAAATAAAGGTGGATTTGAAGATTAAAACTGCCCTTTAAAGAAGTACAGACTCTTTAAATGTTCTAACGTAGACAATGAGTTCATCCTTGGAAAAATCCTTCATTGTTAAGCCCTTCTAGTCATGCAGACATTAAGGAGTGCCTACTCAATATTCAGGCAATTCAACTAAAGGCCGTTGGCATTCAGTATTCTATTTAGTAATGAAGTTGAGTTAACCATGAAAATGAGCCCATATTGAATCAGAAATTGCCCTGAGCTTGAAATGCGTTGTGTGTTCTGAGAAGATGTGAATGATTTCTGTGCAAGTATTTTCTCCCAGGAATGAGGCTCTACTCTAGCAAACAGGATTGACAGTTGTTCTTCTCTTCAACTGATGCTGCAGAGAGCACTGGGAAAAGGAATGGGACTGAGCTGGCGTGGCACCACCTACTCTAGCTTGTTGGTGTCCTTTTAATTTAAGATTGAATGAGCCACAGTTTGGGAATGTGCTATGGACCATGGCACTTTGCACTAGACATGAGACCAGACTACACCTTATTCATGGATCTGGAATATTTTCCCCTGAAGGGAATGGATATTCCCAGTGTCAGTCATCCTAGAACAGGAAATAAGCTGAGTCTTAGGAATGAAAGACTTCCTTCTTAACTCTTGCATTGGAAGCCCTTGAGCCTAGACTCCCAAGTGTAGAAATAAATGCCTAAATCCTGTTAATGAGAATAGAGCTCCACTACACAGAGGCCTGCCAGAAAACCAGCAGGGAGGCTTGTGGCCTCTTAGAATAGATTTCTAATAGCAGTCTAAGTCATATTTCTTTGGTTTTCAAGCTTTTAGTAAACCCTTTACCAGTCTGGTTTAGTCTCAATTGTTTTTAGAATCAGGGCAATTGAAATGATCATGGGTGTTATCAGGGGAAGACAGATGGGCCTAGAAGTGAGTTGATAACACAGGGGTCATGTGACCCAGAGGAGGTGGCCTGGCAGCAAGTGGAGAAACCAGAGCAGGGGAAAAATGAGGGACTTTTAGGGCAATGCCTTGGGAAACTTCTGGAAATGAGTGGGTGAGGAGATGACCATTTAAAGAGGCTAATTTCTGACAGGAAGATAATGAAGGTTCATGCCATGATGCTTTGAATATAAAAAGGAAGTCTAATCTCGATTGGTAGTCACAGGTTAGGAGGCCAGCAATATACAGAATTTATTTGAAATACTTAAAAACAGTGATTTAAAATGCATGATTAACTACAAGCTCAGATAAACATAAATGAACGTAAATAACAAATTTCAGCTCACTCAATAAAATGAGTTGTATTAATGTGTATCTTAATGAGAAGCAATGGATTCTGTTTGAGGGCTATCCTCCTTTTTTGACAAATTATTATTTTAATGTTGTGATTATTTGATGTGATTAATGAGCCACTCAGCAAAGCAAATATTTTCCACCTAAATTAAATGTGTTGGCAGAATGATTATTTTTTTACACATTTGATATGAGTCTATTTTACATTTTTTACAAATAAATTAATTAGGATCATGTCAGCTTGTCTCAGTGTCAGCATTCTGCCCCTGAAAGTCCTATTTTTGTGCTGAAATGTTTGACAAGGTCTTTCTGAATGCAGGATAAGAAGAAGAAAAGAAAAACACCTTGAAAACCTAAACGCTAGGTAAAATCCATGCAATTTAGCAGAAATATAGTAAGAAAGCACTGAAAGAGGATCTGTTTTTAAGTTCCTGGCTCTGCCACTGGGTGTGGACATTAACCAGTTAGTCGATTCCTCTGAGCCTCAGTTTCCCTATCAATAACCCCACAGGACTATTTAGAAAATGCAATGACAAAATATGCTTAGGAAATACTAAAAAGTTAAGGTAGCACATAAAACTTGTCTGTTTTCTTCCAGTTCTGGGATTCTGGTATGGAATGCAAACTAGGGGGATAGTGGTAACTCTTTAAGGATCATAAAGTGGAAAATCCAAGCAAGGTTCAGGCAAAAACATTTGGGTTTTAAGATTCTTTTAAATCAGTATTCTGGGGGCTGATTAAGTAGCTTGTTGAGTTGAAGTTCCCAAACCGAGCAGTGATTTGGAATGATCCTGGACCCTGAGCCCCACCTCTGACTGGAGATGTTGATTCTAAAGCACTGGAATGAGTTTCCTTATTTTATTATTCGGTTTCCTCCTACTCCTTTTATAAAGTCTGATCATCTTTGAAACTTGGAGACGCCAAAGCTGATTGCTGAGGATTGCTGGGTAGACTTTACTGTATGAGATCTTGCACAAAAATTTTGTGGACCAATTTAGAGCAGTTTTATATTTCACAAACGGGTAAAATTAAAGATATACTGGAAAGTTTTGATTAATAAGATAAACTAAATGTTCTTGAGAATCTATAAAAATGACTTAAATGAATTTCAAGCTATAATACCATGAATGACATAAGCACTGTTGTATCTGAAGGGGTTTTTTGAGGAAAATGATTCTGTTTCATTAGGTGGGAAAAAGGAACAAATGTTTGTTGGCCAACCGGTTTGGGCTAGACACATGCTGGACATTGGATTAGGCACTTATATTGGTTATTTCATTTGCTATCCAATAGAATCCTATGAAGAAATTATGAATATTCCTATTTTATATTTGGCAAAAAACCAAGCTCAGAGAAATTGAACAACTTGTTCTGAGGTCATACAGTCAATACATGGTAGAACAAGGACTTCAACTCAGATCTGTCTGTCTCCAAAGTTTATGATCTCTGCATCATACTACACTTCTTTTCTTTGTCTTCTAGCACTTGAAGTAGAATAAGTATTGGGTGCTATAGGAACTGCCGGATGACATTTATCATTCTGATGACCTATTCTTATACTGTATGGAAATTACAGACATAACCATTGGGCTGAATTTCACTGACACTGACAGTTGCAAGAAATGTTTTTGTGTGTGTGTGTGTGCCTGGCATCTCCTCAGTTCACTTTTGATTTGGAAGTGCAACTGTGTGTGTGTGTGTGTGTGTGTGTGTGTGCCTGGCATCTCCTAAGTTCACTTTTGATTTGGAAGTGCAGCTTGGTTGTGCCTGCGTTCCCAAGCTCTCTCTGTCAGCATCCTGCTCCTGTGCTGCTCCACAGTTCACTACAGAGTTTCCTCCAAAGCTACAGAAGCTTGTTGAGCTTAAGTGCAAAGCAGCCCAAAAGTGTCAGGGAGGTAGTTAATACTCCTGTGGACATCCCTACACTGGAGGATGACAAAAGTCAGTGGATAAAGACCCCAACCTCCTGTCCTTCAGAAGCATAATTCTTATGTGCGTCTACACGCTTCACTCAAAGGTCCTCAATGGGAGGAGCCCCCACGATCCAGCTCAGTAATGCACTCAATGTTGGCTTTTCCTCCTTCCCTGTCTCAGTGGCTCCCTTACTCTGCTTTCTGGAGATCTGACTCTTTTTCCAGTTCTGTGGCATTGACATATATTTATTATTTCTTTGAGTAACAGACTGTTTGGTCTGAATTTATATGCATCACAGTTTCCTGTTTGGGCTGAGGAAGAAGAAAGAGAACAAAGTAATATGGATTGAAAAGAGATCCAGTGAGCCAGAGCTCCAGTGAGCATTTCTCGTGTTTGTCTCCCATAATTCCAAAGGGCACAAGTAGAGGTATCAGAAGTAAGGCGCATTGATTAGGAGTCTGAAGAGAAAGGCAGGACTGGAATTGTTTCTAAGTACATGAGAGAGACCGTCACTCTGTAAATACCCCAAAATACTTGAGGAAGGGAAGTTCCATAAGTGACTGAACTTCCTGTGTATCCTAAGTATTAAGTGGGGCCCTGAATGTATTTAAAGGTGTGTGATGATGTAAATGTGACCTCATATGCAAGTGAAACTTGGACATTTTCTTTTACTAAGTAGTTTTAAATATCTTATTCTATTCACTTTCTCCATTGCCTTACACAATTAGTGTGAAATTAGGGAACTCATATAGAAAAATATGGAGACTTTTGAGTTATAAAAAGTTCTAACCAGAAAAACTCCACCGGATGAAATTGTTTTTCTTTCCTTATCAATAGCATAAGGAAAAATTCTTAGTTTTTATGTGGTTTTGCCCAGAAATGAAGCAAATAAGAAATCATGAATCAAAGATGATATGACAGAAAAGTATTCTTGAAAAAGGATTAAAGTAGCTATTACTACTTTAGTAGGTTTTTGTTTATCTGTTAGTTTACCTGTATAATTACAGTATATGTACTGACTGCACGAAACTTAAGAGTTTATATTTTCAGAAGTGGGTAGAAATAGAATGATTCTAGAAGGCTAGGTGAATGGATAGATGGCTTGATATGGATATGGATATAGATACAGCTCTTTACAAAATACTTTTACAGCATTTCTCATTCCATTTTTGCACAAATTAAGAGATAAATCTCATCTTTCCTATTTTTTCAGGTAAAGTTCAAAGTTAAATAAAAATTTCAAATTAACCCACCTAATAAGTGACAGAGATGAGATTGAAATCCAGGCCACTTCTATTGCAAATTCCTATGTTCTTTCTCTCTTATCTTACTGCCTCTCCTTGTCAGTTGTTGGAATCCACCTGGCCATATTTCTGTACCCACTTTGCCTTACAACTTGCCTCATTTCTCAGAGACCAGAGACTGGCATGTAGGGTAAGAAAGAAAACCAGATAAGACCCTTTGTCACCGCAGTTGCACACTGACAATAGAATATTTGGTAAATATTTCTTGGCCTGTTTCAATAGGAAATTCTGAAGACAGTAATGGAATCAAATGTAAATTTGAGTACTGTTACTACAGGCCAGGTTGTGAGTCAACAGTACAAAACTTAGATGGATTAAAAAATTTATCTAGAGCCTCAATCAAACTATCAGGCCTAGGAACTAATATGAGTGTGATCTGAAATAGCTGTTACAATGGTGAACATTTCAAATAGACATTAATGTTCATCCATCAGTCATACATATGTGTACGATCTCAGTTATATGTAAAGAGATGAATCTTTTTGAAGAGACATGTTGAATTTAGTTATATTTAATTATTTTTAATTAACTTTTTTATGGTGACATTGGTTAACAAAATCCAATAAGTTTTAAATTTAGTTTTAAATCATCAAACATGGGTTCTCAAATTGCAGGCTAAAAATCTTTCTGCATTGACTGTTCTGGCTTTCAAATATATGTGTGTATACTGTATCTATTTATATACACACACGCATATATATATATATACACACACACACACACACATATAGATATTCTCTTATTGCTACAAAGATCCTTTTATTACAATTTGCTTCCTGTTTCAAAATTATCTTTATCCATGCAAAATTATATCATTTTTTACATACAATTCATCTAAAAGAAATTCAGAGAATAAAATAAGTGGTGAGAAACACTGGGAATAATTATAGAAAAATGTGTTTAGTCACGTGAATGAATTAAAGTATTCATTCCACTTGTGAAGGAAGGAAATTAAGAGACATAAGTAAAAAAGATATTTTGGTATTGAGTTTTAAAGAGAAGTCAAGAGAGAGATACAGGATTTTATGGTCTTAGAAATACAGGTTATAGAAGCATAGGTGAGAATTGAAGTGCATTTTGTAGAGAAGGTAGGTATACTGGATTATGAATAACATCTTAGGCACATTAGACCAAGAGTAGAGTGTTGGGATGGGGCAGCTACCATCAAACGATGTGTATGGTATGGTAACGATATTTAAAGCCAGATGAGATCACCTGGGAGCTCATAGACTTGGAGAAGAGAAGAGATTCTAACCTGACATCAGGGTATTTGGGAGCACTGGGAGAGAAGGGTCCAGCAAAGGAGACGAGAAAAGGGAGGACATCAAGCAAAGGAAAACAGACAAGAGTAGAAATCACATCCAACGCTGCTGGGAGATTGACTAAGATGCCAACCAGGACAGACCACAGATTTGGCGAAGTGGAGGTGATTGGTGACTCAGCAGAAGGAGAGCAGTAGAGGAGGGTAGGGAACCCTCAGTAGTGAAAACAGGATAAGTCAACTCTTTCCAGCCGTTTTGCTATGAAGGGGAATGGAGAAACAATGGATGTGAGGTCAGAGGATATTTTTTAAGATAGAAGGTTTTATAACACACTTATTTTGCTGAAGGTAAAGATCCAGATCCATTAAAAAAAATTCATAATCATAGAAAGAGCAACACTATGGGTGGTGAACATATAATGTAATGTATATAAATTGCCTTACACTTGAATTGTACACCTGATATTTGCTGGATTTTGTTAACCAATGTCACCATAAAATAAAAAATTTAAAAAAAGTAATAATAATAAAGAAAGAACCAATATACACCTCTCAAAGGGCTCTAGCACAAAATTTGACCAACACTCACCATATGGCTAACAGATAAACAAATCCGGGCTTCTCCTTGAATCCACCACCCCTCCCAACTCCACTTCCCTTTTCACCCACATATAATTATCCAGACAAGTATATAGGCACTAGATATATTAGGGTGACTGTTTTAATAATCTCTGTATCAGTGAGCTCCATTCAGAGAGGTACAGTCTAAAGATTTAGAAACACACTAGGATAGTCAGTAGAATCAAATGGGACAACTTTTATACAGTTCTCAAAGTGAGGTTCTCAGGCCAGCAGCATCAGTATCACCTAGGAATATGTTAGAAATGCAAATTGTCAGGCCTCGCCCCAATCCTCATAGGATGAGGAGCCCTAGGGATAGATCTGTGTTTTACAAGCCCTGCAGGTGATTGTATTGCATGCTCCAGTTTGAGAAGCACCAATCTATACTGATTTCAAATAAGTATTCGAGGGAAACTTTAAGTTTTATCATACTTTTCATTATACTGTTCATCTGCTTTTGAGCCAATTTTCTAATGTTTCGGTAAAAATTTTTGACTAAGTAGTTTTAAACCCATTTCTCCAAGTTTATATTTTATACCAAACTCACGATAAGGGCGAAAAGAGTTTGTGCTTTTGTAGCAAATTTCTTTCTGTAAACTAACTGTCATTTTTGTTGTTCTTTTAGCTTCCCTGAGTCTTGGTTTTAGGGCAAAGAACGTACAAGATGAGCTTAAAAAAATTTGTGCCAGGAAGCAAGAAAGTCTCATGTGATCTTATGAAAAGGACACAGCAGCCAGCTTGAAGGGACCACTCTGGTAAAATCTGAGAAAACTACACATCAGAAAGAATAATTATAATACTAGATTATGTAATCTTCAGGGAGAAATTATAAATCTATATCTATATATAGATAGATAGAGATAGAGATAGATAGATATAGATATAGATATAGATATAGATATAGATATAGATATAGATATAGATATAGATATAGATATATAGTTAACCTAAAAATAAAAGGCCAATGTGAGAGTCGACAAGCATTTACTCGAGATACAAAAGAATAGCTATAGATGAAATACCGATTCAGGCCAAAACCCAAGTATTGTTCTGATTAGGAGGTGAAGGGAAGGGGTCTTTATGAGGAAGGGAGGAGGAAGAATTCCATGAATAAGAGAAAGGAATTTCTATAGGTCCAGGTAAGTTAACATAGTGATACTAATTCTAAAGAATTTCTTTAATTTTCAGTTCAGTAGTCATAAGTTCTGCTTTCTTGTTATCTTTTGCAAATAGTTATTTGAGATACAATACTGCTTTAATTAGGCCCAGTTTACAGGTTATTTTGCCCAGTTTTAACATTCTAAAGGTTTTAGGAGCAAGGCAGTTCCTCTGGGATGGCAGCACTGACTTCATTTTAAAGTGGCTCTGTTTATATTATTTTTTCACACTAGTAAAACTTAAAAGAGGAGGCAGAGGAGAGAAAACTCTTCTTAACAGAAGAATATCAGTTAATAAAAGAAGAAAGAACAAAATTAAAATATTGCAATTTTGCATTCAACAATAAAATAGTACATATTGGCAAGGATCATTAATGTCCCCCAAAACAATTGGTCATTGGTTGCTGAGGAGAGGACATTCACAGGGTTTCAAATTATTGTCATACAGACTATGTATTAATTATATAAGCAGAAAAGTTTTTGAAAAGGAGAGATCTGGTGGACACTGCTCATATGATCACATCAATAATTGGAGGCGTGCCACTGCTGATGAATTCTACTTTATTAAGCAAATACTTACAGAACATCTGATATAAGCCAAATACTCTTTGAGACATTGAAATACAAAAGGGAACACAGACATTATGGCAATAAATTTAGATTGGATGAAGGCCTTTCTGAGAAAGTGGCATTTTAGAGCAGAGAGCTTAAGGAATCTTCCATGCAAAGGCTCAAGTGCTAGGTTGGTCAGGACAAGGTAGACCAGTTAGATGCAAGAGCACATGCAAAGACTCTAAGTCTGGAGGGTGTCTGAATCTTTGGAAAACTGAAAGGGAACCAGCGCACCTAAAAGAGATGCGTATTAGCTTTCTATTGCTATTTTAACAAGTTACCACAAACTTTGTGGCTTATACACAGATTTATTATCACAGAGTTCTATAGGTCAAAAGCCCAGTATAGGTTTCACCAAGCTAAAATCAGTTTGCCTAGGGCAGCATTCCTTTCTGGAAACTCCAGGGGAGAATCTGTTACCTGCTCACTGGAGTTATTGACAGAATTTAATTTCTTGTAGCTGTGGGACTGAGATCTTCATTTTCATGACAATCAGGTCAGCAAACAGCTAGCTGTTCCCAGCTCCAGAGGCTACCATATTCCTTGGCTCATGGCCCATCTTCCTCTGTTTTCAAAATTAGCAACAAAGATCTAGTCAGTCCTTCACAGTCACATCTCTCTGATCCTTCTCAAGTCATTTCTATCTCTGACCAAAGCTAGGAAGGATGTTCCACTTTTAAGGACTCTTGTGATTATATTGGACCCACTCAGATAATCCAGTCCTCGTCTGAAGGTTTGTAACCTTACTCACATCTGCAAATTCTCTTTTTCATGTAAGGTAACATAGTCACAGTTTCCAGGGATAAGGGCATGGGCATCTTTGGGAACCATAATGCTGCCTGCCATCAGAGGCAATGAAAAGAATTGCTCATGGTAGAATATTTTCATCTCCCTGATAGTTCCAGTCAGGTTGTTCCCTTTTGAAGAAGCCTTCAATAACCCACTATTACTTAAAGAATTAAATTCAAACATGCTTGTCATGTAGACTTTTTATGCTGTAGGCAAAAATCCTATTATATTGTACTCTTTATACACCTATTTTTCAGCAACTTTGGAGTATTTATTCAGGATTCTCTAGGAAAGCCCCATAATTTCTTGCCTTCACACTTTTTTTCAGGCTGCCCTTTCTCTTAGGAATGTACTTCTCTCCATCTCCATCTCATGATACTTCATCCATCCTTTCAGGCTCATCTCCTCCATGCTAGCATTGACACCCACCCCAGAATGTACACACACACACACATACACACACATTCCTCTCTCTCTCTGCCCTTTATGGCATTCTGTGACACATCACATTCTGGCTTGCATCACATTAGTGTGTGTTTCTATTCCTCCTATTACATTACCAACTTTATGACAATAGGGATCTTGCAGGGATGGACATACCAGTGGTTTACTTCCATTCTCATCAGTCGCACTAGTGCCATACCAGTGATTAAATGTTTTTAATATTATCACTAGAAGTGACAACTCATTTATCTTTATATTCTCCATAGAGCACAAAAAAAATGTGCCCCCACCCCTACCCATCCACACTCATGACAAAGTGAATGACTGCTTGATAAATAGTACTGTTGATTTCCAGCTAGTCAAGATCTTTGTAAATTTTGATCCTGACATATAACATATTAATTATGCCTCTCAGATTTGTTTTCTTATATAACCTTAGTGGCATTTCAAATACTTGACTTTATTTCTGTTTCTTGTGAACATTATTCTCTATGCTACACATGGAACATATTTCTCTTTTGTGCTTCTTTCTCCAAATTAGAAAACATACACACAAACTTTAAGAAGCAAGCAAAGCAATCATACTAATTTATTGTCTTAAGCATATGTGTTTATTACTCTCCCATGTTCACTCTTGGTACCAATTTATCTAACACTAAAAGTTCACATCATTCTCCTTTTGTATTCTTCTGGCATATACATCTCCTAAAACTTGATATGTGTGAGCTTTGAAAATATGAGCTCATCAGAAACCTTTCCATTTTTTGCACTGCCCTTCTCTTATATTCTTCCCTTCATTTCCTCCTCTTCCTTTGGAGCTATTTGTGCAAGAAGAAGCTTTTAAAAGGCCCAAGTTTGTGCTGTACAGTTGATAGTTATTGCTGTAATTTACTATGACTACATTCCGTTTATTTGTTTGTTTGTTTTGAACTTTGGCTGTGTAAGACGTCCTAGGGCAATAAGCTCTTCCAGTTGGCCTTCTAGTAAACCAGCTAATGACAGCAAGAGATGGAACCAGTACACGATGATTATGTGACTGTCCTCTTTGTTTTATTCATTAGACTTTTCAATGAAGAACTCTGCCCCGAAGGCAATGAAACACCAATAAATATAATTTATCTTTTAAGTTTCTTAAATCTCTGATTCTCTAGGAAAGATGATAATCTATTGAAGAAGTAAAGGATAAACCAGTGATATTGCCAATTATAAAATAAGCTTTATCCATGCTATAGAAGCTGTTGACTAAAGAAATACCATGGGCAAGAATACAGATGATGCACACGTGTTTGTGTTATGTGTATGTATGTATTTATGTGTGTATGTGTGTATCATGACATAATTTAAGATTAAATTATTTATTTCTTAACACCTTTGCTGTTTAAACATCCTAGTACTAGATATTTTTATATATACTAGAAAATAAGACAGTTAAATCTGATTAGACATTCTGGTGCACAGATAACAATCTCAAAATTGAAAATGAACATTGATAGCTAAACAGATAAAAATGAAGTTGTTTCATTTTGTAAGGCTTATGCCATAGACAAAATAATATAGTGTTAAAAGTATCCCGGAAACTAGGCTGTACCCAAAGTAGAAAGCAAATTATAAATTATTTTTGTATGCACCAAAGCTTTGGTCTGTAAAATCTCATCTAGATAACTGGGCTCAGTTTTACCTTTTCAATAAAGTCGTACTGCAAGATACTACTGGTGATGCAATAAAAGATAGCTCAGAACATTTAATAGTCTATTCAATAAAGCAAAACTGAAAAAGATATGCTTTCCATCTGAAAAATAAATGTTGATTCTCAAGAAATATTAAAAGTTCCCACTCGAGTGGAATGATAATTTCTTGCATTTAAGCTTCAAAGTGTGTAGGTTTGTCACAGGGAGTTTATATGAGAAGCTGTCTGGAAGTAGCACTCAGAGAGCTAGGAGAGTACTGGCATGGCCTCCTGCTTCATGGAATATGGGAAAAGGAACTGCCATTTTCCAGAAGCCTACAGTGGGAGCTGGGAGTATAGGGGAGAAGGGGAGAAATAATTCAGAAAGATCATTATTTCCTAAGACAAGGTATATATATATAGCACTAGCCATTATGATATGACTGTCTTTAAAGGATACAAAGACAAATGGTTTCATATTAATAGTTATATGTTTGTGTGAATATTTTTATATGTAAATGTATACAATTTAATATATGTAATTAATACCTCAAACCTATTGCTTAGGACGAAACTCAACGAATTATAAAAATTTAAAAGTAAACTGCTTTATTCATAGTTGCCCCAAACTGAAAACAATCCAAATATCCAGCCACTGATGAATGGCTAAAGAAATTATGGTATATTTCATGCATTGGAATACTACTCGGTAATAAAAAGGAAGGAACTAGTGACATAACTAGTGACGCATAACAGAAATGAGTTTCAAAACTTTATATTAGGTAAGAGAAGCCAGGTAGGAAAGACTGCACACTGTGTGATTTCATTTATATGATATTATGGAAAAGACAGAATTACTTGGAGGGAAATTAGATCAGTGGTTGCTTAGAATTGAGGGTAAGAGTGAGGATTTAGTGCAAAGGGGCATGAGCAAAGTTTGGAGGGAGTGATACTAAAATTCTGTATCTCAATTGCATTAAGTTACATGAATATATACGTTTATCAAAATACATAAACTGTACTGAAAAGGGTGAATTTTATTCTATGTAAATGATACCTCAAAAAAATCCTGATTATAGAAAAATTTGGTTTATGAATGAAAAAAATGTAAGTTTATGTTCATGGGTAAGAGTCTACCCAGAGCTCTGAATCCTTAAATATGATCAACAGACAGGGTATTCTTATGCCTCCTGAGTGGTTTTGACCTTAGAGATTTTTGACCCTATTTTTCTCTATTGGAGATTTAACATCCTCGTGCACATGTATAGCCCTGGACACCAAGCCTTAAAAGGTCTCAGAGAGGCCATCACAAATGCAGAAAGCACCTTAGCAGGAAGAGTGAGATCTCATAAAGTGCACAAAGAAAACAACCTTTTCTCTTCTGCTCCCAACCTGATCTGTAAACCTGCCTTTGGGTGAATCCATAACTTTTTCTGGACACTGTTACATAATACAAAAGCTCTGTCCCTTACAGTTCAAAGAACAGTGCTGGTTCAGTAATTAAATGGACTGATGCAGTTCAATTATCAAAACTCTAAACTCTATGCTTCGAAGGGAAAGCCTCTCCCTCTGCCATGTTGGTTCTGCTTCAGGCTGGAAAGTCTACCGTGGGGTGGATGCAAGACTGACCTTCCTGTCCTCCTCCTCCCAGCACTGTTTTTCCCATCTACACCAGGCTACCTTTGATGCCTCTCAGTTTTGTGAGGAAGGGAGTGGGGAATGAAGGAGAGGAACGGGAAAGAAATGTCGTATCTGGCTTGCACTAATAAAATCTGATAACAGTACCCCATGGGTTTGGCAGATTCACAGTGAGAGGTATTTTCAAGGGTTTCTCAAAAGTTCCCTCACAAAGGAAAATGTGTCTATAGCTTCCTTAATCAGGGAAAGGTCCCTTTTCCAACTGTCCCCAACTCTGAACCTTAGTTTGTGCTTCTAACCATACATCTTCTGTCTTTCCAACTGCTTATCCCATGGAAGCTAAGGGAGGAGAGAAAAAAGGTCTCTTGTTCCATTTGTTTCAATCCATTCATATCTTTGAAGAGGATGAGGACCAAGGATGGATGGACTAGTTTCAGAATATCCTATCATGTCTCAGGCAGCACCTTACTTTGATACGTAAGTTCTCAGCACCTATTACTTTATCCCATTTGTTAAAATGGGTCTCTTTCTGTCTTAGCTCCAACAAATGGAATGTAGGTATAGCAAAAATCATGAACATGAGTTACAAATGCCTAAAGTTTGAGAAACACTAAACCGAATTCAAGAAAAAGAAGAAACTTTCTAGGAAGCCTTTGAGGGTACAAAGAATTTATTTCCAAAGCATTCATTGGAAAGGTTTTGAAGAGGTTAGCAATGAAATGGAGAATGGCAGAGCAGTGAAGGGCTGAGAGGCAAAGAGAAGACGGGTGGCCTGATCATTTTGCAAAAGGAGGAGAAGCGCTCTTGGAGTGAGATGGGGAGAGCAGCACCAGAGTAGATAGTACTTCAGCCATGCCAGAGGACTGCCGAACTTCGCCCCATCCTATGGGTGATGCTTAACTTAAGCAGATACTTGCATTTCGCTCTAGTGACAGAGCAATGGAAGAAGGTAGATTATTGGAGGAAAGTCAACACTGTAAAAAGAATTGGATCAAAATGATTTTCAGGCCAAAGAGATACTTTGCAGACTGTCAATTTTAGAAAATGATTTGCAAGTCCTGCCTTTCCCTTCTGACACCAGGTGAAGAAAACAATGCAGGATTATCGTGAGGGAAGTGGTAGAGCCCATCCCTTAAGTACCCCCAATCTGGACCGAGCAGAGCAGATGAGGCATCATCTTGGTGGGGAGAGGGGAGGACCAGTCCAAGACATCTCTTCCACTTCTAATTCCTATGCTCTTGCTCTTACTCTCTTGTATTTTCCAACAATTCTGAAAATCTCTGCTAGTGGAAGAACATTTTACGGGTAGATTGAAAGTAATTACAGTGTGATTTCTTTTTTGGCCTAGAATATATAATCATTTTCATTTATTTCCCAAGTTAAATATTCACTGCAGGTTCAATCCTTGAAAGACAACTTGATTATCTGTTCCACAGAGCAAGTCAGGAGATACCGTTTTTAATTTTCAGTCATAACTTCCTATTATGAAATGTTTATGCTCTAATCATTTTCATATTGAACAGGGGTCTGATGAACACATAGCATTCAATGTATGTGTTTTTTGAAAAACAATCTGAATAGGTAGCATGTAATGGCATTGGAAGTAAATTGCTGTACATAGCACCTTTACTTTAAAAAAAGGTCTTTTTTTTTCTCTTCCACAGCTACTTAATGTCCTGAACATTTCAAATAAAATCTATTGTTCCACACTACGAAACCAAATTATAAATGCTCTTTGGAGGCAGATCAAATAACTTCCCACGTATAGTTAATGTCATGGTACTCTAAAAAAAAAAAGTAAGTGGGCTAAGGCCAGGAAATAAAAATATACATTCCTATGTGGAAAGTCACCTTAAATTAATTTTACACTAAAAAAAGGGCTAAATTTTGTACATATTAAAGTTCTTTTGTGAAAGTATAAATAAAGACTTCTAACTGAATTTAAATCGAATGTATGTGACCTACATTTCCCCTGGCCTTCTCTGTCAGGGTTTACAGTATCACTAAGAGTTAGCAAACCCCAAATCTCTGGTTGGGATTTGGCCTCTCCCTGCTAGCTGGAATGCCAGCCCCAGATCTCTTACTTCTGACTGAAAGGTGCTCATGAAAGGTCAGCGCCCCATCCTATTCAGCATCTTCATGCAGATTGGGAAAAGACACCCTTCCTCCGGGCAGATGAAGTTCGGCTTAAACAGAGGAACTGGGGCTGGATCCCAACTCTGCTCTAATTCCCTTGGCTGGATGTCCTTGTGCAGTGAGTAACCAGCACAACTGTATGTGGCAGTCCCGCTAACTCGCCTCTTCTGTCAACCTTCTCTAGCTCTTTTAGGCCTATCTGCTTAACGCCGGATGACCCTTGATGGTGACCACCCCTGTGAAATCATTTCCTGCTGTGTAAAGGCCTCCATATTCAGTCTGAAATCTTTCACTTAATGTTTTTTATTTATAATATCATTTCTATGAACTGTGCCTGGCGTTTTCAAGTCCAGACACCTGTTTCTACTCTCACCAGAGAGCAAAGTTCAAGTCTTCTGCCTCAGTCTTCTTTATTCTATTCCTATCTTTATGCCCGCTTCCAAAAATACCTGGCATTACCAATGCTGGATAGCTCCTTTAGGTCTCTGTTTTGAGATCTCTTTCTCTGAGGTCTTTTTCAAGCCAAGACAGTGTTAGGAGCCATTTTTGCCACCAGAACACCCTCTGCCCACCCTTTCCGTCTGTTCTTTCCTGTGCCCCCACCAGCACTGCTTGCATTCTAAAACACTGACACAAGTGTGTCAGATTTCTCAGGCTTTTAGGAAGAAAAATAATTCACAACTACCTCTCTGTGTAGTACTTTGAACTGTGTATCATTATGGCCCACTTATACTGTCTCCTTCAATAAACTGGGAGTCCTGAATAAACAGATAACAGGGGCTGTGTCCTGCTCACTACTGGATCCCCAGAGTTTAGCACAGTGCCTGTCACATAAATATATGTGAATGGATGAATGTTCATTACTACTGACTTCCTGCTTATTATTCACTCATTAGCTAATGGCAGGTTCTGATTACATAATGAGTCTTCCCAAGAAGTTAGATTTTTCTGTGAGCTGCTCACATGATCAAGAGTCAAAATGAAGGGGAGCATCCCACAAGTCTAAGCCTATAGCCATGCGGGTTCCTGGAGGTAGGAAGTGCTTAAAGCCAACCTTTTAGAGTCTGCCATCGTTCCCATTGTCCTGGGATTGCTTCATGCCTTTGAGATAATTCCTTGGCTATTTGGATCAATAGATGAATCTAGAAAGTTTATATAATAGATAATAAAAGAAAGAAGTAATTTACTGACCACTATCACTCCATTTTTGCCAAGTTTTGCAGATGATCAATTATAATAAATCTGTTTTGAAACAGTTTCATGTGGCTTGTAATTAAGGGTAAATCAAGTCCTACATAAATTGTATCCATTTTTTTCCCCCATGAATTGCGGTCATCGAGATGATCCGGACAGTTTTGACAATTAAGTGTCAGCAAAATGTTGGACAAGTTTGGGTTCCAGGCCTTATTTGACCTACGCCACATTCCAATTGACTTTTCTAGGTGGAAAAGTGGAATTTTCAGCATTCAGTCAATGCAGCCAACTCTAGAAAGACAGCCTTGAAGACTTTTACATAAGGCAACCCTACTGGACACCTTTTGTTATGGAGATTTTCCTCCATCCCCAGCCGAGGGGCTGAAGCCACATATCACCTTCCAGACTATGGACTTAAAGCCATTACCCAAAACTAGCCATTTTTCAAATGACAGAGTTTACTTTCTGCTTTCTAACTTCAGAAGTTCTGCGCTTAAGCCCGTTTTAAACCCAGCCACAAATGTCATCGTCCCTACTGTCTGACCCCACACAGCGTGATCCTCATCTACGTTGCAGACAGGACCCAGGTTGCTCTTCTTTTTAATCAGAAGCCACTTCTGCCACAGTGTCTTCCTCCACCTTTGCCAGCAACTCTGCTGGAGATGCTTGAGGCTCAGCCTCTTTGATGACATTTCTGTCTCTGTATCTATGGGGACATATGCCAAGATTTTCCAGAGAAAGTGCCAAGAGAAAACATCTTATGTTCAAAATACAACCCTCACAATCACATCGGAAGGATTTCCAGGACAGATGATTCATTCATGAAATATTTATCTTTCTACCCTCGCGGCCTCATTCTTGCCTCAGTCACAAAGTCTGTCCTGAGTCTTCAGTGCGGTTTCTCTTATCGCTCTGCCTACATATCTCACTTGAGCTACTTGTGTTTCTCATCCTCCACACCAAGCTGTTACTGTACACTTGCTGCCACTCGACAGAAACCACAGCAACACAGCCATTCGTGTTTACTGCTCACCGGATTGCGACAAGCTGCTGTAAAGTTAGCTCCATATGGCTTCTCCCTCTCCTCTGCCTCATCTCGCAGAACAGGCTCGCAGGACAAGAGCCCTACAGACTGCACAACTGGCAAAAGTTGTTTTAGGGACATTAGTCTCTTTGAAGGCATTGATATGAATTTTAAATTTAAAAAAAATTTAAAAATGTAATTATCTTTCACCATAGATTCTCTATAAAAATTACAGAAGAAATAAAGGAAGAAAAAGGACCAAATCTACAACAGACTCTTAAATAAGTTTCGTTTCAGATGGCCCCAGGACAGGATGGCATAGCAATATTTCCAGAGCCAGAAAACTCCCCCAGATATTGGGACTTAATCTTTGCAAAAAGATTGGGATTCACCGCTCTGAATAGCAGAAAGTAAACCTGGAATTGTTAAGATACAGTTCAGGTACAAAGCTCATTTACTGATGATCCCTGCCAAACTCTCTACTTTTAGTGCAAATGTTTACAAACTGGATACAGAGCTGAAGTTCAGCATCCTCAGGATTTGCTAAAAGTGATACTCTTTAATGGGCTAACTACTACTACGTCCTCTACTTCCCAGAATTTACATACCAGGAGCATGTAAGCGTTGCTCTTCGTGGAGGCTCTGCTTAATAGAAAACTCTGAAAAGCAGGATAAATCACCAAGGAGAACATAAGAAATGTGACCCCACGAGAAGCAGGCAATTTAATTTTAGTCTTTTACCAGTGAAAATAGTAACATCTCAAATGAGAAACTTTTCATAAGTCAGGAATAAATGTAAAAATAGACTCAATTTTTAAAAGGTGATGGGGCTTATTAATTGTGCTGTTAACTTTCTCTTGCTCTTCCAAGTATTCTTATGTCAAATACCAACCCTGCAGCCAAGTGAAAGTAACTGCTAGTGGCATGAGGTCACACAGAATAATCCCCTCAGAGCTGCAAGCCAAGGCTCTGGGTCTCGATGAGCAACATAAGCAATCTCTTCCCGCCCTGCGTGAGTGTCTGTAATCTTCAGAGCAGCCTACCGATAATCCTTGGAGTTTCCCTAAGCACAGTGCTGAGAAAGAGTGATTGATTGAGCGTCTCACCTGCTCCTGTTATCGCTGAAGGACAGGTGTGGTTGTCACGTTTAATATCCTGTAAGGGGAAAGTCCAGGGCAAGACTCATGTTGAAAAAAGCATTGACCTCCATGGAAATAAGATCGTCCTACAGGAAAACCAGGCACTTGAATTTAATAACAAGGCAGACGTTTTCTGTTTTTCCTCTTTGGTTGTATTTTTCTGTAATTATTTGCTAGAGAATAAGGAAACTCAACACTTTTGGGCAATGTTATCTCTCTTAGAAGAAGAGATGGCTGGGAGGCAGCTGGTGTTAATATCATGAGGGTTTTAGCCCAAATACTGCTGGAAAATTATTCGCAAGAAAAAGATTCATAACCCCATTTGTAAGAATTCCCAAATTTTCTTTCCTTTTCTGGAATGCTTAAGCACTTCTTAAGTACCAAGACTTTTCTCTGCCGGCACGTTTTAGTCATTAAGTTCTGCTGCTATGACTAAGTTTCTGTCCACGTGGGCAGGCCGTGGGTGGCAGTGGTGCACCAGTGCAGCAGCGGTTGGGAGGGCAGGCTCTGGAGCCCGCCTCTCTGGGCTTAATCTCACTGAACTGCTCTCTGTCTACCTGTGCGACGTTGAACAATCTCTTTAAGGTTCTAGTTTTTCATCCATAATGTGAAAAAAATAATAGTGCCCATTATTCATAGTGTTGTCGTGCTCATTATTTTTCCTCCAAAGGTTTCTGGCTCCAACATTTGTCTCCATTTTAGCAATGGCACCCCCATCCATTAAGTTGTCTAAGCTAGAAGCCAAGAAGTCACCCTTAATCATTCTATCACTCACACTCCGTAGCCGGCTTGTAATGAAGTCTGTCAGCTCTTCCTCCAGAACAAATCCAACATCTCCCCGTGGACTTGCATCTTAGCCAATGGTACCTGACATTTTTCACTCCAGGACCTCCCCTGCTCCTCTACCAGCACCCCGGTCTAGGCTGTTACCTTGGCCTGGTCTATGCAGGGGCCACCCTCACATGTCTTTCGGCTTCTACTCTTACCCGTCAGTAAGCCAGTCACTGTAAAACAGCCCCACTGAGAATTTGAGTATGGAAATCATGTCACTGCCCTGCTTAGAAACTGCCAATGCTCCTATTACATTGAAAATTCATGCTCTTCACCATGGCCCTTGGCTCTCCTCTAAGCTTACCTTACTCACATCAGCCCTCCCCTAATCCTAGAGCTTGTTCCCTTCTGAGGGTTTTCACACCAGCGTTTCCCTCTGCCTTTGACTTCGGTCCCTGACTTTGTCCATTCAGGCTGCTGTAACAAAAACACTGTAGATTGGGTGGTTTATAAACAACAGAAATTTAATTTCACAGTTCTAGAACCTGGGAAGTCCAAGATTCAGTGTCTGGTGAGGACTCGCTACCTGGTTCTGTCTGTATCCTCGCATAGTGGAAGGGTTGAGGGAGTTCTCTGGGGTCTCTTTTATAAAGGCGTTAATACCGTTTATGAGGGCTCTACCTTTATGACCTCATCACTTCTCAAATGTCCCACCTCCAAACGCCATCACATTAGGGATTAGGCTTCAACGTATGAATTTTGGGGGGACATAAACATTCAGTATATAACACCTGTATCCTCGCATAGTGGAAGGGTTGAGGGAGTTCCCTGGGGTATCTTTTATAAAGGCGTTAATCCCATTTATGAGGGCTCCACCTTTATGACCTAATCACTTCTCAAATGTCCCACCTCCAAATGCCATCACATTAGGGATTAGGTTTCAACATATGAATTTGGGGGGGCATAAACATTCAGCATATAAGAGTCTCAGATCTGACACGTCATTGTGTAATTTGGATCTCAAGTATTGTCTTCTAAGAGAAGTCTTCTCTGACTACACTGTCTTGTAAAGCAGTTTCTCTTGCTGCATTTGATCCATGGGATTTATCAGAATCGAAGTTCATCTTGTTTATTTATTCCATTACCCATTATCTGCTCCCCCAGGAGAAAATGGCACTGCAGAGAACAGCAATCTAATCAGTATTGTTCAATAGCATCCCTTCCAGAGCGCAGAAGAGAGCCTGGAGGCCCTCAGTAAAGATTTGTTGATGAGTGGATAGAAGGTGGTTTGTATACAAGAAGTAATTAACAAATTTATGATTAAAAATATACTTTGCCTTGGTTATTTGTGTTGGCAAAAGTTTAAATTTAAAAACAATTTCGTATTTTTCTAATAATAATGTTAGTGGTTTGGGGTGAGGGGGAAGCCAAAAGAAGCCCACTGAGAGAGCTGGAGCCTTTGTAGCAAGTCCCAAAGTCTCCAGTGTCACTGTTTTTGCAAAGAGCACTTACAGCAGGAACTGTCACTTGAGAAATAGGGCTTGGGTGGAGGCAGCATGTACCAGCCTTGGGAGGTGTCAGATTAGAAATATAGGTGAGGTTGGCCTAAATCTTAGAAGCAATAACCAGCAACATTATCATTTATAGCTGTTTGTGTGGATGAGTGTTTGGTATGCATCTGTCCTCTGGGCTACCAGCTCAAGATTTTCTCTAATTTTTGGTAGCTCAAGACACTTAAAAACCCCTTGGAATTCTATCCTACTCTTAGCTCTTGGGTCTTAGAAAGAGGCAATTCAAGTTTTTGTTCAGTTGTTTATCAGGCAAACATCATGGCAGCCTTGCCCCTGACCACCACATCGATCCCTGTGCTCTGGCAGGCACTGCAAGTCTCTCAGGGCACAGGTTTTCTCTCTTAACTTCACTTTCCTAGTGGGGTGATCCCCAGTCCCACTATTGTTCTCTGTGCATAAAATATTTCTCAATAACTTATGGTACTTGACTAGTCAATTCATTCATTCTATTAAAAAAATATATATAGCATAGATATATGTATATGCATATAGACATGTGTATTTATGTATGTATAATATATTATTTTATATTATGTTTTATATACATGTTATTTGTGTATATATGTGTATATACATAAATACACAAACACTCATACATAAGGAAGACATGTTCCTGTTATCAAGGAGCTTGCAAGCTATTGAGAGACAAATGTACAATCAAAAGATTAGAGTATAAATATTATTTAAAGTGAACCTGTATAACTCCCAGTAAAAGTGGAAGAGTAGATGTTAAAGTTAGCCTCAGAAAGGGCTTGAGCTGAGACTTGGATGATAAGTGGCAGGGCAAGGGCAGAGGAAGAGGATGGTGTCCAGAAACTGAGCAATTTGTCTGAGGGTGGGTGACACTAAACAAAGTGGTAAAGGCCAGCACACCGAGGATTTATACTACCTTTTAGGCAAATAGGAACGTTACACTGAGAAGCAGTGACATGAACAGATTTCCATTTAAGAACAGGGCTGTCCAATAAAACTTTTTGTAATTATGGAAATCGTTCTATATCAGCACTGTTTAATATGGTGGCCGCCCAACTCAACATGGCTATTGAGTGCTTAAAATATGACTAGTTAGACTGAGAAACTGATTTTTAAATTTTGATTAAATGTATGTTTGTATAGCCACATGAGGCTAGAGGCTATCGTATTGAACAATGCAGTTTTTTGAAAGAAAAACTTGGCCATATTTGAGAATAGATCACAGATATGGCCTCAATAGAGAAAGCCCTAAAGGAAGTTATTTTAAAAGTCCAGGAGGCTGGACTGTTGAAAGCTAGAGCAAGGTAAGCCAACTGAGAAGGCGTGCCTTGAGAGATAGTCTTGTGCCCCGAGTTCCTGGCTCAATGACCATCATAGTTAATAAAAGAAATTAGTGTTGAATGGATTGATTTGACATAGATAAAAAATTGCTCAAAATTAAATCTTTTCTCGGCTGGTTAATATCACATTTTCTTCTCTTCAAAATATAGGTAAGGGAGAGAAAAAGATCGAATGTCCCTCTAAAGATTTGCATACTTGGTCTCCAAAGGTTGGGAGAGAGAGAAAAGAGGCTGATTAAAGAAGGAAACAAGTGACAGCTTCCTCTAAGACTGTAGAGGGGACTGCGATGGGGTTATATGGACCCCACAAATAAATATCCTTTTCTTTCGAAGTGCTCCATAGAGCAGCAGGGCTTCAGAGAAGATGATACACATTTGTGTCCAAGGAGGTGGGCATCAGGTTACAGTGCTTTCAGGTTCAATAAAGACCCCCCTCTTACCAATTTTGGCAAAAAAGTCCAAAATGGGTTGACAAGGCTGCCTTTTTCTCTGGAAGTCCTAGGAGAGAATTTACTTCCTCGCTTTTTCCATCCTCTAAAGGCCACCTACATTCCTTGGCTTGTGGCCAGAAGTATATTATCTCTCTTCCTCCCTTCCACCCTCCTTTCCTCCCTCCCCCACTTTTGTTTTCTCTCCCTCCCTCCTCTCCTCCTTCCCTCCCTCTCTCTCTCCGCTGCTACTCTTATCATTTCTTTTCCTCTGATTTTTACCCCTCTTGACTCCTTTTCATTAGGACTCTTGTGATTGAATTGGGCCCACAGATAATTATCCCCACTCAAGATTCTTCACATTTGCAAAGTCCTTTTTTCCATGTAAAGTAATATCTTCGCAGAATCTCGTTTCAGGATGTAAACATCTTTAGGGAGCTATTCACACCAACCTACACAGGTAAAATTTTATTTTAATGACCTCTAAAAAAGACTGTAAATTGTGTATTATATTAAAATTTAAATGTGTCAATATGACTTGAAGGAAATCATTCTAGGACTTAACTATTGTTTAAGAACTAAAGCTTTAGTTTCAATATTTATTATGTTGGAGTTTGACTTCTAGTTCCCAACTATTTCTTTTCATTTTTACATTAAGTTGTGTGACCTTGAAGAAGTAAGACTCTTCAGAGTTTATGTTGCCTCCTATGGAAGATAGATAAGGGGGTTTAATTGGCTGATCTCTGAATTCCCATTCAGCTGGAATATTATCTATACTCTTTTCTGTTATTCTATTTACATTCAGAATTCCATTTTAAAAACTGGTAGAAGTTCTGGTTTCTCCTCAGAGCAGCAAAAGCCAGATTTTTTGTTCTTTGTTTTGTTTTGTTTTGCTCTGTTTTGTGTGCCTAAAGCAGCCTAGCAGAGTTTTTCATTTGGGACTAGAAAAACAATGCATAACTCAATTTTACTCGAATAGGCACATGAATAATTGGCACAATCTTTGTAACTAGCCTAATAAATAACAGCTCTCTGGGTCTGTTTTCATAGAAAATAGTGTTACACCTTCACTTATGGTGGATAATAAGAGATGCTAATTAACATAAATCCTAAGGGTATGGCTCATCATTCAAAGTGTTTTATTGCTTCCTTGTTTTTCATTATGTCATATTTCACTGAAAATATTAAGTTTCAAGTGAATGTTTAATATCATATACTTCCTGGAAATCATTTAAAATGAAATACTCAAGGAAGCAAACTTTTAAAGTTTAGGATTTTTTTTTCTTTTTTATTAGTTAAGGGACTTAAGTGGAGAAAAATGGAGTACTTGCGGTTGAAATCTCAAGTTATTAGTCTAAAACTGGTAAGTAGACATCAGAATTCATTATAGCCACTAAATTTATTCTTTTGGTTTTATTGTGCATCATTCTCAACTTTATTTGGAATATGTCTAACATGATCTGATAATATGATGCACAAGAAATCTGGTCATAAATTTAAAATATTGCTCTGAACTCTGACTACTGTGAAGATATTGGTACTCTATTGCTCCTTCTTTTTTTCTCATTTGTATTACTACCTGATGGCAGCCAGGGACCATCATCTATTGTAATTTATAATAAGAAATATTGGTCTCCTCCACTTTTCCTGGCACAGAGCTTCTAAAACCCTTTGAATTTCCTAAGTGATATGAGCCACAAAGGTGTCTTTTGTTATGTTAATGAGGTGACTTTGGGAGGGAGCTGGTTGCCAGGAGAACCAACCAGGCTATTAGTGAATGGTTTATTTACTTCAAGTCATTTTGGAACTTTATCACCCACCTGCCCTCCGGGGAAGGGACAGGGGACTGGAGGTTGAATTAGCAGCCTAGGGCCAGTGATTTAATCCATGGTGCCTCTGTAATGAAGCCTCCATAAAAACTAAGGACAAGGGTTTCTGAGAGCTTCCACGCTGGTGAACCAGAACTCTTCACTGTGCTGGGTCCTAACTCCACCTGGGTAGAAGTTCCTTTGTTGTGGATTTCATCCCTTGCATCTTTTCATCTGGCTGTTGTTTCGTATCCTTTAATTTCCTTTTCACCAAACCAGAAATCTTTAAGTACACTGCCTCTGCTGAGTTCTGTGAGCTACTCTAGCAAATTAATCAAACCAAAAGAGGGAGTGGTGGGAACCTCTGGTTTATAGCCAGTCTGTCAGAAGTGCGGGACTTGCAACCTGGACTTGGCAATTGGCGTCTGAAGTGGAAGGCCATCTTGCGGAACTGAACCCTTAAGCTGTGGAATCCAAAGCTGTCTCCATGTAGATAGTGTCAGAGTTGAGTTGAATTGGAGGACACCCAGCTGGTGTTAAAAAATTTCTTGGATGTGTTGGGGGAGGGGAACTCCCACAGGTCGGAATTAGTGAACAGAATCTTAGCCATCAACCTCTTAATAAGAAAAGTTACTGTGTTCACTTAGAATTCACAATTTCAACAATCAAATTGTGACAATTCTTTTCTCTCTCCAGCAAGATCCAAGGCCAAGTGTCTTGTTTGCTTTATCTTCCATGGCTGGGAAGGAAGAGGAGTGCAGAAAGGAAGACTAGGGGGACCTGGCTGAATGATCATTGATCAGCAAATCATTGAACAGTTCCTTCAGAGCAGTTTCATTGTAGATTATTTGTTTACATTATTGTAATATTTAAATATCTTTACTATTCATTGCATGTGATCCTCTTCCTATCAGGTTCTTTTGTTTGCTTAACAGATATTCATTGATTACCTACTTTGTGTCAGATATTGTGCTAAGTTCTGGGGACACAATGGTAGGCAAACTGGATAGAGGCTATTCTTGCAGTTTTTATATTTTGATGGCGGATACAGAAATAATAATCTTGAAATTACACAATTGCATTTAAAATATCACTATCATGCTAAGAACAGTATGTTAAACCAAGACAACAATGAAAGAAATTGGATTTTTATAATATATCAATTGATATCAGTAATAGAACATATTTTTATAAACATTAGGTCTTGCAAGGATTCGGGTATCCATATAACTTCACTGAGCGTTTTTCTCTAAATTATTTAATTGCAAAGGGAATTTGACATAACAGGAAAACTTCAAAAGCTTTAGAAGCAGCATAGGAAAATAACAATTAGTAAAGCAATGTTTGCCCAAGATTTCAGATCCATTAAGTATTGATATATGGCACATTCTAATTAACATCCTGAAACTGAAACTTCTAATCAGGTATAATAGAATAGAAAAATGTTAAATGCTGCCAGATATTTTATTGTACGTACAGAGAAATTATGGAGCTGTTTCATTTTGCTTCCTGCAGCTCGTTTTGTGTAGTGTTTTATCTGTTACCAAAGAGGCCTTTGTCTAAATCCTTGTGGTTAGCTCCAGTAAGCACGGTAAATCATTTTTGTTGGGACTGCTTCTCTTTTTCTCTGTATGTCACAAGATAAAAAGGCAAGAGAATTGTTTGGACAACGTCAAACTTAGTCATACAAGTTATTGGTTTGACCTCCTGCCCATTCTAGGAGAAAAGCAATTGTATTTGTGTCAAAGGCCAAACTAAATCATTAGGATGTTTCATATTTTTAAAAATCTATTATAGCAGGTAGTCTTTATTTTCATTAAGAGTCCTATTTTATTCTTTTCTTAGATTCCTAGAGATTTAAGGCCAAATTCTTCTCTAACCACAATTCCCAACCTCCCACCTCCAATTATTAGCAACACTTGCCATCTTATTGACAGGTGCAAGTATCCTTACTGGCTTCTCTTGAGAGAATGAGAGAGGAGGAAGCCCTGAAATTTTTACTAAAGATTCTCAAGAAACTTCACTCCAAGAATACAGATCCTAACTAGGTAAATGAAGGATGCCATTTTATCTCCTTTCTGTAAACCCTACTCTCTTTCAAAGCTCATCTCAAATTCTACTTCTTACAAGAAATGTTTTTCTCACCACCCCAACAAGTTCATTGACTTGTCTTCTGAATAACTGTATCATTCATTATTTATACCTCTTTCATGAGTACACAGTATGTGCTGCCTGTGCTTTCTTTAAAAATATAAAGAATAAAAGGCAAACATCATGATCTATAGCCCAGCTAGAAAATAAGCCCATTGAAATCGAGAGTCAGATCTTCAAAATTTCCCTATTCCCAGCTAACAGAACATGGCCTTGGACATGACAAGTGTTCAGAAAGATGTTTGTGTTTATTAATTAGGAGGAAGAGAAGAGAGGGGAGGTAGGTGGAAGAAGAGGAGGAATGAGTAGAAAAGATAAAGAAGAAAAGAAACAAGTGCAAGGGAGAGCCTGGACAGACAGACATATAATCTACTCACACAGAGCCCAGCTTAGGCCTCCACCACCACTTCCTATGTGAGTCATATATGTTAACAGTTCTCACTTAGTCTCTTTCCTCCATGTGTAAGTGGGGATAATGATATTATGTATACCACAGACTCCTGTAAGGATTAAGTAAGTCATGAAATCATGGTGCTCATTGCATTCAATAAATGTTAGGAATTATTTTAAGTTGATTCCTTATAAATTAATGGTATTGTTAATCATATAAGCTAAACATGTCTATAATTTAAGGATTTAGGGTAAAGATTTGCCAAAAAAAGTATAGGGCTAGAAAGAAGTTGAAGAATGATAGATAAGTCTAAGGTAGAATATTAAACCATCATCTCAAGAAGAGAGAAAATCTATCTAAGCCTAGGTAGCAGAATATTGCCGACCAACAGTGGTTGGTTTATTATTAATATTTATTTTCTAGGTGGGCAAGAATCGGAGCTGGAATAAGGAGATTGCAGAGGGAGTCACTTTTAGGGCTACTTTGTTATCACCTGTTACTATGGAAACATGGAAACCAAGCAAATAAAAGTTGTCAGCACCACAGAAACATGTGGTCATTAAATACATTTCCACATGGGCTATGGAAGAGCACCTCTTGGCACCACTGCTGACAAACGAGACAGGCAGAATGAAGAGAACCTGCACTTAGTTTTCTCTGTTAGTCAGGATCTCAATAGTAACTTCATGGTACAATCGCACATGCATGGTACAATCAAATTAGGAAAATTAGAGGAGGGTTTATTTACAACAGAACTGTGTATTTTGAAGGTGTGAACAAGCAACTCTGGGCTATGGACAAGGGAGCAAGCACCACCAACCATAGGCCTGAAGAAACTGGAAGAAATTAGAAGAAACTAGAGGAAAGAGTCATATAGAGAAGCCATAAGGAGAGAAACAGTTACTTTCATTTGAGGAGGCAGCCAGACCTAGGCAAACTTCAGAACGAGAGCTGGGTAAAGAACACCCTGACCTTGCTCTTCTCTCTCCCTCTGATCTCTTGCTCAGGCTCCATAATTGGCCGCATCTTTCAGAAACCAGAAGTCAAAGGAGATCTGTCGATGTATCCATATTGGCCAGACAGACTTCCCAGCACAAAGAAGAGGGCAAAGAAGGTTGAAGAGAAGATGATGGGAGATATTCAACATATGGCACCAGGATCAGTTCCTTCCTTCACCATATATGCCTTTATTAAATTTGCAAACATGCCCAACCACTAACCCACTGCTTCCAACACGCCTCCCTCAGGCCTTGATCTGGCATTGAACAAATGAACTAAGTGTTCTTTCTTTCATCCATCCCAGTCAAACTGTGCTTGGCAGCAACTCCAAATTAAAGTTCTCTTCTACACAGTTTCTGTAACCCATCTCTTGAGATACTTCTCATAACTTCCATGGACTGAATCACTTCTCCTTCCTGTGTGCCCCCATATATCTGGGATGCAGTTAAGAGACGGAGGAGAAAATGATATAGAAAAAAGGGCTGTGAAGTTGGATTGTCAAGTTTTAAAACCCATCGTTGGCCACTTCCTAGCTAGATGACCTTGGGCAAGTTTCCTCACCTGTAAAATGGAGATAATAATAGTAGCTACCTTACTTGGCTGCAAATTGAATAGACTAGAATTTAGGTCTGGTGTAAAGTAAGAATTCAATAAACATTAGCTGCTATTACTACTACTCTACCACACTACCACCATTATTAGCATCTCTATTTTATTTCTTATGTTTCATTATATCATTATATTTGGCAGGGCCATGCCTTATACATCTTTGAAAAGCATTGCTTTCTCTCTTCCCCTCTCCTCAGTGTGGCTTCTTGCCTGAGAATTTTATAGTCTGGCGGAGTCAATTCCCAGCACCACTATGAAGTACACGCAACTGGTATGAAAACCTACACTCTGCCTTGTTCTCACATCCCCTGTTTCCCACTGTGTTCATTTCTTAAAAGTTGTCACCTGAGGATGATGACAGTCCTAAGAGCAGTGATTTTCCAGCCCTGGTTGCACATTCAGATCACCTGGGAAGCCTTTTAAATGACAACACTCACACCTCACCCAGAAAGCTCCTCTGTGTTATCAATATGCAATCAAGGTTGAGAACTACTGGAGGAAGAAAGCAGAACTATTTTAGACTGGAAAGATTCTGGATGTATGTCAGCAAACAACATGGAAGTTGCCATGGTGACCATTTGTGGTCACTACTCCTAGTGCCGCATGCTGAAGGCCATCTTGTGAATTATCTGCATTGATCTGTCATGGGGCATACACATTTTACCTCCATTGGCAGCCACATCTCCCATGTCATGGTGGTTTAGTTTTTTCTTATGTTGATTACTCATCCAGCTTGTGCTTCTAATTCTGTTTAGAGACATCTCAAATATCAAAATTAGCTTTATTCATTTTTTTCGGGTGCAAGATACTGATGCTGATTTATGTAGATATCATACCCTCACGGAGGTAGAGCCTAAACCCCCAATCCTGAAGTGTGGGCTGCCCACAGTGATTTACTTTCAAAGAATATAGTATGGGAAGGAGCAAAAATGCATAATTTTATAGTGGAGAAATTTGACAAACCCTGTCTCAGGCATGTGACCAAATTAACATGATGTTATATTGATACTTTGTACTTTTTATATAATATGATGAGAATGTCACTGTGATCTTTCTCTCGAAAACCGTAATCCCAGTCAAATCATGAGGAAAACATCAGACAAATCCCAACTGAGGAACATTCTACAAATATTTAACCAGTACTCTTCAAAAACAGTCAAGGCCATCAAAAACAACGTCTGAGAAACTATCACAGCCAAGAGGAGTCCAAGGAGACATGATGACTAATGTTATGTGGTATCCAAGATGGGGTCATAGAACAGGAAAAGAACTTTAGGCAAAAATCTAAAGAAATATGGATAAAGTATAGGCTGTAGATAATTGATCACGTGTCAATATAGGTTCATTAATTGTCACAATTGTACTATCCTAATGCAAGATGTTAACAATAGGGGAGACTAGGGGCGGGGTGTATGATAACTCTTCCATCTTTGCAACATTTTGTAAATATAAAACTGTTCTGAAATAAAAGTTTCATTTAAAAAACAGTGCTGTTTTGAAAGTTATAGAATGGTACTATTTTTAAGTGGCAGATGTTTCTACTTAACTTCCATTTCAATCCAACACTGTTATCCCAATAGTTTCAAATTTAAGAGGGTATTACAATTACCTGGTGAGCTTGTTAAATAAATTGTTGGCCCACCCTACCCATAGCAGTTCTGACTCGGCCACGATTTGCATTTCTAACAAGTTCTCAGGTGATGCTTATGGTGCTGGCCCGTGGACCAAACCTTCTGCTATATAAAGTCAGTCTCACAATTTAAACATAAGCTTTTGCTTGTATCTCCTCATCCACGAACAAGGTAAAGTGGCTTTATTTGAACATATTTTCTCGTATGGTACACAAAGAGTTGATGCTGTAATAACTGGTGTGTAATAATTTTAGCATAATTCCAGTTGACTTTGTTTTGTTATTCTGTGCACATTTTTGGTAATCAGCAAATGCTGTTGTTAGTATCTAGTTTGCTTTGGAAGAGTTATTTACACTGACAAGTGGGAATTTCCAGCTGAAGTGCAGCTTTACCTATAAATCTTCAAGAATGCAATAAAAATCGTTAAAAGAACTTGAAATTTGCTTTGGAATTTTTCACCTGAAGAGTGCATGGGATGAAGTCCATGTTTGGATGTTTTTGCTTGCTATTTTTGTCAGGATGAATTCAGAAAAAGGAGTGTAGGAGGGCGTATCATTTTGACAGATGTTGGAGGGTTCACAGCAAAGTCTGGATTTATCTTGGTGGTTTGATTTGTGTGGGGTTCAGGATGAGGACCTGCAAAAGAGCTTAAGAGCCAGCAGGATGCTATCTATGCCTTTATTTGAAGCATCCTCCAGATCTGTTCACTCAAAGATTTAGCAGAGAATAACAACATCCATATCATTTCTTTAAATGAATTATGCAATTGTGAGGAGATAGTTTAAAAAGAGAATTTCAAGTTAAATGAAGAAAGAAAAACCTGGGCTTCTCACATTTCAAAATGAACTGGATTTAGTGAGGCTAGATCATTGAAAATTTTTGACAAGTCTGTAAGTTCTTTGTATGCATAGTATCATTCCATTTTAGATCTTTACTAAAATGTTTTGAAATTTAGTGACTTTAGTAATTATAGGGTAGAACCCATTATATCACTGTTTGTTATTACACTGATCTAGATCCTTTTTATTAAAAAATAAAAGTTCAAGCCCACAGGCAGGTAGGTATTAGTCCTTACTCTCAAAAGCCCGAGCGGTAAAGAGCTCCTGCCCTGTTTGATTCTAAGGTTTGTTACCAATTTTAACAATAATTATCTGCATTCAAACATCATGCATCATGCTACTTTAGACTGCAGCTTGCCATTACTGCTCAGGCCATGGGAAAACTCTGACCCGGGCCTCTTTCAGCAGAACTATGGTTTCCTCCGCCAGAGCTAGAGAAACTGCTTCACGTATGGGGAAGGATCAGCCGCTCTGTGGGGGTGGAACCACTCTGCTCATTCACCTACAAGATAAGAGACGCTGGGAGCCAACAAAATATAGCAATGGGAGAAAATAGCAACTGTCGACAGAGGAACTGACAGCTAGAATTGTCAAAAGTCCTCCCCCAACCCTTCACACCCCAGTTCACTTAATAGTAACAATACAGAAATATGCTCCGTCTTTCAGGAGAGTTGCTCCTTCGTACTAAATGTTTTTGACTTTTCCTGAGCTTCCAGAGTTCAGCTCTCCTTTTTATGCCTCTTGCTCCTCTCTGCTCTATTTTGCTTCTTTTCTTCTTTGGTGCCATAATCCTAAATCAGGAGGATAGCAGGATTATATAACGGCATGCATTTAGGGACTTATTTTCTTCTTTTATACATTGTTGCTACAATTAATGATTCTGATTTAATTTTTAAGTGTTTATTTTTGGTCCCATCTGTTTTTATTGTCTTTTTTCTTTCTTTTTTTTTTTTTTTAACATCATGCACAGTTGTGCGTGTCTACCCCTCTTATTTGTGCTATCTTGCTCTCCATTAGTCACTACAAATATATCATCACACTCCTGTCCAGGGACTCTGGCTAACCCGTCTACACCTCCACCTTTTTCTGCTACTTGTGTTGCTGTTTCCGTTTTTAATTATAGCATTAGAGTTACTGACTTTATATGGTATAATGTAGTCAGATTTCCTGCTTTTGTTTTACGTTAGCAACTGAAATCCAGCTACTGCTTACTAGTAAAGAACAGTTTTGTACTCTTTTTTGTTGTTGTTGTTTTTCTAAGGCTATGGCATTGGTAAATGCCATCTTTCAGAAAAATAGGAGCGAGTGAAAACCTGAGAAATTTCTTTACAGATTAAGTCAGCAGCACACAGAACAGAAGCATGCTACTATCGGAGGAAAAATTTGGGCTCCGACTCAGAAGAAGTTTCTAATCCTGGCCTTCCCATTTAGTAGCCATGTAACATTAGGTGTATCACCTAACCTTTTAGAAACTTAAGGTGCTTTTTCATTTGAAAGGTGGAAATGGTGTTTGTCCCGCTTTCCTCCTAAGATTGTCATGTACATGAAAACAACTTGCAAACTGCGAATGCTTTTACCAGTGTAAACTATACAAATGCAAACTATTTTTTTACGTATTTGACTGTTAGGAATGTCAATACTTTTTCATGATGCCTGCTTTCTCCACTGCTATGATGCCAGGACACTTGCTGAGTCTCTGCGGGTGCACGCACTGTGGCTTCTCTCTTCCCAGGAGGAAAATCTGACCCATTGGCCCATGTCTAGATAAGCGCTTTGTGGCCAGACACACCTGGGCTTGAATCCCAACCTGCCACCGTTGTGTGATCTTGGGCAAGGGCCCTAACTTCTCTAAATTCCAGTTCTTTCATTGTAAAATGGGGGCCATTGTTCCTTTAGAATTCTTGAGAGACACTGTGTCCAGCTCCTGATCAGCGTTCCATGGTCATAACAGTGAACAAATGATAACAATGTTGCCTTGTTTTATATGTGGCAAGGACAGGCAAATGATAGTGAGAAGCCAGAAAGCAGGCAGGAAGCACTGCTTTCTGCAAACCTTGTTCAACTAATAAGATATATCTTAAGCCCACAGTTTAAGCTTCTGATCCCTTTCTGTCCTGGGCTGCCTATTCATCATGTTCCCCTGTGATGGGTATCTGCAGGCCGTGAGCTCAAGGTACCCCCTTGATGACTGTGGGAAGGATGTAACGTGTGGTGTTGCATTGAACTGTTCTGGGGTTGTGAACTGAGATTTTCAACCTTTCAATGCAGAGATAACTCTGAAAGTTTAACTGATGCCTACGGCCGATGTTACCATAGAGAATTCTAAGACCCTTTTATAACCGTGGAGTCGAGATGTGAGTTATTACTCAATGAAACAAAGAGATGGCTTTGAGGTGACAAATGATTAAGAGTAGCATAGAGCACAGCCCTACTTATACAACAGGGACAAAAGGCCAAATGACGGAAATCCTCTCAGGGAGAGACTGACAGTGCCAAACAAGCCTCTTTAACAAGTCTTGCTCTGTCAGTTTTAGGCAAATTAGCAAGTTCAAATAGGTGGCAACTATTCCTGTCTTTTCAGCTGTGGTGATTCTTGGGCTCAGCGTGATACTTTTAACTGCCTGACTGATAAAATGCCTGAAAGCTTTGTCCATTCCTCCAGGGTATCATTAAAAGGGAATGGAAATATATCCAATGGGGCCTGCCAGTCTTCCTCATCACAGGCTATGTTTGACTGGCATGTGACAATCTCCTTCACAGTATGTGGGAAGCCTAGAACTAGCTTAGCTCCTGGTCCTTCAGGAAATATGAAGAGCCCAAATCATTTTTCAAAAGAAGCCATTTTTTTGTCGAAAGGAGAGAGCCCGTTGCTTGCTCTTACTTCTCAATTACATGATGTTCCCGGGACATTCAGTATCAGATACCTTCTGAAACTTTTGAGTTAAAGTTGGGAAAATAGCATCCTATGTTTCTTCTGCCTTGGATATCTCTGTATCTGAGACTACAGAAGGGAAATAACAGAGTTAAATTTCTTTATGTCAACCTTGGTCTTATTGCTGGTAACCTGATGGCTGAGAAATATTCATTAGTTTATTCATTACCTCAACATTTCCTCTTTGGATCCCAGCCAGTGCTTGGCTGCTTGTCTCATGAATACAGTGCTTAGATTTGTGTGGATGACACTAATGTGGGTTGTGGAATGAGACTTAGGAGTAGAAACAGGAAGAAACCGCCCCTCCCCCCCCCATTTTTCAGGGGGAGGATTTTATAATAGTAAATTGTTATCAGTACACTGAATTAATGACTGATCTTTGCATTCTGGTCATACAACACATAAAAAATGAGAACTAGCCAAGTCCCAGATTGGTCAATGCTTATGTA
>NW_006436282.1:4359996-4369227 GCF_000325575.1 Pteropus alecto | reverse complement strand
GATATCTCCATTTCTTTCTGTCCTTCATCTACATTTCTTAACAAACACCCTAGCCTCCCTACTTTACTGAAAAGTCAAAGAAAGCCTTTAATTTGTTTTTATCTCTGCCAAATAACATAGTATGCATATTCTTCCTTGCTGATCCTCTAAAAGAAAAGGGTCAGCAAATGATGGCCAGGGTCAAACAATCTAGCCCGTCACATTCGTTCATTTATGTATTCTCTGTCTGTTTTTGCAATATACTGGTAGAGTTTAAGAGTTGGGACAGAGAATACAGAGCCTGCAAAGCCTGAAATATTTACCATACGACCCTTGACAGAAAAAGTTTACGAACCTCTGCCCTGAGGAAACAGTCAGTGGTGGTCTTCCTGCCAGGAAGCCCCGTCCCAGTCCATGGATCCCACCTCCTCCTGACTCCGCTCTTATTTCTTAATCCCCTCTCTTCTCACATCTTCAGTTTTTTCTCTTCTAGTCATTCTTCTTCCAATGTTCAATTGGGTTGTTTTAAAGACGATTCAATTTCCAACAGTGACGTAAAAAGTCCTAGAGGAACAGTGTCTGCAGAATAAAGAATAACTTCAGGCTGTTCCTAAAAGCCAGTGCTCTGCAGGGCACTTCCCGTCCAGGTACTCTGCCCTCATGCTGAGTTACCCGTGATGTCTCCCCTACCCAAGCCAACACCTCCATGCTCTTACGTATGCCAGTCTCCTGAAATAGTCTCTTCCCATTCACTTGTCTGCTGTCCTAATCCTACCTATCTTTCAAAATTGAGCTGAAATAATACCTTTTTACTCACAAAATATTTTCTCCACAAATTTACTCTCTTCTAACAACCACCTGCAAGCATTTTGTTGGTACCATTTATGATATTTATCACATTCTATTTTGTATTTCAGTTATTTGTCTTTCTCTTCCCTCTCCTCACTACAGCAATGGCAGAATCTTTGCCTTATTTATCTTCGATTCTTTACAATAACTAGAGTGCTATTTAGATCCTGCCAGACCTGTTGAATTGGTTTAGAGTTACCTTATCATAAATGTGAAACCTTTCGTGAATAAAGGATTTGGGGCTTCCTAAGCCATTCTCTCTGAAATATATGTGGAAACCTGGAGAATAGATTCCATGCATACTTCATACTTCAGGTTTTGCCTTTTGAATATTATGTCAGCTTTTATAAATTTCTTTATCTTTATAGTATTTCAAAAGATATGATAGCCCTGCCTGATGTTTTGTAAGTCAGTACTGTTAATATATAAATCTGCGTCTTACATGGAAATGTTAAGATGGTTATATACAACTGATTTTTTTTTTTTTACAACTGCAGAGCTTTAAGACTAAATTTGCATAACAATATCTGGAATTTCATTTATTCTTCCTGGTGAGTGCATCAGTTTAAGTTTTGAATTGATAATGAGCACTGCCTCTTCGAGAGAATTAGCTGGAGAAAATATCGGCATGTGTCAAGATTGAGGATTTTTTTTTTCCCTACCATTTCAGAAAAATGGTTGTAAATGTCCTTTAGAGGCTATTTTTGAAGGCATGTTTTTTTATGAAATTAAGTTCATCAGCTTCAATCTTTTCTTAGGTCTGCCATCCGTGCCTTTGGGTTGTTCAGTAATTTCATTCCTCTTAATGGTTGGGCTTTAGTTTAGCAGGTGGCAAACTGATGCTCAGAAAGCCAGTCAGTTCTGGTTCCCACAGAGGTCAGCATGCTTCCGTTGCATGGCCACAGCCTGCAGCCATAACCTTGATCAACTGTCCAGAAACATGGGCAGTCTGGAACAAGGTAAACTGGTCAGGACTGTGATGGGGTCTCTACAAATTTTCTCCAGGAAGAAAACCCCACTCAGGACATATTTATCACTGTAAACATTATGAAAGAAGATGAAAGACAAAGATCCTTGTATCTTAAGAAATATTTACTAAATTTTACCTTAGCGTCAGCTCGTCTTTTTTGGGGGGGTGTGGGGGCAGTCCTTGGACTTCTGATTTGAGTCTACTATCATATAAGTATGGTTAAGTCAGTCTAGATGATTCAAATAAGAGGAGAATGAAAGCATAAGGGCCCAATGTGATACTTTAAAAAAAAACAAAAACTAATATGCACCTAATCAAAGAAGCAGTGATCAAGTACTACTTGATATCAAATTATAGTCTTAAGCTAGAAGCAGCCATAAAGATCAACTCTCTTTATAAAACCAAAGGGATGAGTTTCTTGATTCCAGGTCACAGAGATGGCAGTAGCCCAGGACTTAAACCCGAACCACTTTCCTCTAGTCTATTATACTCTATTATGCCATACGCCTCTGTCCCCACCATTTGAGACTTTCTCTTTGTGTTCCATTAAAATGAATGCTGATCCATAAATTGAAGGTGTGACTCTCTCATGTTTCCTCAGAATCTTCCCTTAAATATCCTTTAAATGGCACACTGGGATCATCATTATTCTTGGGTATTTACACCCTCAATCCAAAATAGCTGACATTTACTGAGTGCTGACTGTGAGGCAGGAGGCCCTGTTCTAAGAGCTTACTCAGACTTAACTCATTTAATCTTCACAAAAGCCTATGCCACAGGCACTGGTACTATCTCTGTCATAAATAAGTTTGGCAAACTCTGGTAGCCTGACCAGAACCAATGCTCTGAACACTACATCTATACCGCCTGCCGCATGAAACTATAATATGTACACCTACCTCACTGGGAGCTGAGCAGAGTTGTGAGGGCTAAGCCTTTCCATCGTATGGTCATGCACTAAGCCCTTACTCTTCTTCAGGGGCCTTTAAAAGTGTTGCTCTGAGCCTGTCACGAAATCACTTACACATGGAAATTCTGATAGTCCCAAAGCAAGGTTGTTAATGACCACCAGATTAGAACTCCTTTCCCTTTAAGAGGGATCTCTTTGCCTGTTGATTCAAAGTGACATGAATGTGTGATCTGATGCCATCTAGATCCCTGTGCTGCTATAAATGTGTCTAAAACAGTTGTATTATTTCCCGGTCGGATACCAGTAACCTTTATGTAAAAGCTTAATTATAAGTAGTACAAAGGTATAAGAAGACTCAAAGATCTGAAGAATGTTTTTCAGTCTATCAGTTCCAGTCCTGAGATCCCTGGAGAATTTACCTGCTTCACAATTGTTTCTGTCCAGATTTTCTAGAGGCAAATAAATTGCTCCAAAAAATTCTACAATCACCTCGACTGGTGCCTTGCTTGGACATTAGGAAGGTTTTTTGTTGTTGTTTGGTTTGGTTTTGTGTGTGTGTGTGTTTCCACTTGTGTACAGTCTTAGGAAGAAGGTCTCGGGGCAGTAGGAGCAACGGCTTTGTGGATGTTTGCTCAGGAAGATTGAGAGTCTCTTTGTGAAGATGATCTGAAGGGTGGGAAAAATAGCAAAAGTATACATGGCAGAGGCGGGCTACCACCTCCCATGACTTGGGATGAAAATGAAGATTCCCCACTCAGTGCGTGACTGTGTGTGACACTGGGACAGAAACCCCTAAAGTGAGAGAATATGATAGAACGCATTGTAGTTTAGGTCCCCACGGCCAGAGTCCTGAGTTTCACAGAGGTTGATAAATGTTTTAATTTCCCCCAAATCATATCTGTTTATTAATTCTTAAATCAAATTCCAATTTGTGTTTTGTTTCTAGGCTAAAAATGTATGCTTTGAGACCAATTCAAGTAAATTATCCTGTACCACCCCCTCTCCTGGAAAATTAATAGAATCTCATTTGGATGAATGTTTTACCTCCATTCCATTTAGTCTTAAAGCTGCTTGTTGGTGTTCTTACATGGCCAACTCTTCACAGAAATTCCCAATCTGTCCTTAGACTCTTCTTAAGTTCCTTCTTTTCCTTCTTCCTCCCACACATCCAAAATTTCTCAGAGGAAAATTCAACAACTGTAGATAGTGTGGAGGGAAGTGAAGGCTTGGCTCCAAAAAGATGCTCTCTCAGAACTGGGAGCAATTTCAGAGATCACCTTCTGACATCAAAGCTCATGAGGATCTTCATAAAATTGTTTAGATCAATGATCAGTAGAGGTAGCTCACCCTGAGGAGAGGTTAGCAACTATGTTCCTGATGCTATTACCAATACTTCTCAAATTTGTCAAGAAACTGGAGTGTCTTCCAAATCCAACCTTTTCATGCATATTTGGGGCAGGGGGAGGAATGACAAAACGAACAAATGAATGTGGAAAATCTCTTAGGAGTTAGAGTAGGACCCTCCTTTCTAGAGAAGATCCATTTTTTTTTTTTTTTTTATAAACTCACTTCTGTTGGAGTCTGAGGCTGCAAGGGGACTGTAGGAAAAGCCGAAACTCAGATTGAGAACCCAGGTGAGCTGCATTTCTTGAAGAGAAATAGTAGATTAAGAGGTCTAGCCTGTACTTTATAAAAAACATGTTTTTTATATCCCTGTGACTGTTTTTATATCTGGCAATTTGTACGTATGAATCCCTTCCCCTAATGCACCCATCCCCCGCTCCCATCTGGCAACCATCACTTTGTTTTTTGAGTTTGTTTCTGTTTTGTTTTTAGATTCTACTTATAAGTGAAATCACATGGTATTTAATTTGATCTGTCTGACTTCACTTAACATAATACCTTCTAGGTTCATTCATGTCACAAAAAAAGATTTCATTTATTTTTATGGCTGAGTAATATTCCATTGTATGGACCAAACTTCTTTATTCTTTCCTCTATCAATGGACACTTAAGTTGCTTCCATACCTCGGCCGTTGTAAATAATGCTGCACTGAACATAGGGGTGTGTATATCTTTTCAAATGAGTGTTTTGGATTTCTTCAGATAGATATCCAAAGTGGAATTGCTACATCAGCTGTGATTGGAAATTTTAAGAAAAGAGGTCTTGTCTTTAAGGTGAGACAATGGTAAAAGAAGGGAGAGAGATGAAAGCTCCAGAGCAGTGCAGAGAGAGGGGGCTGGGCAAGGAGAAGTGTCTAAAGGAGATTCTGCAATTATTTTTTGTAAGAGAAATTTTCAGATATGTGAGAATAGCTTAATGTACCCTCAAGTAACCATCACCTGGCTTCGAAAATTAATACATGGCCAATCTCAACACCAACTTTGCCCCTTTCCCTCCCCCGCTACTTCTTAAAGTAAACCTCAAGCATCACATTTCATTCCCATATATTTTAGTATGTATTTCTACAATATAAGACTTTTTTTTGACAAAACTCCATTATTATCAACAACAAAACTCCCAGCAATTCCTTAGTATAATCAAATATAAAAGTTCAGATTAACTCATAAACGTAACTATTTTATTGTATAACAAAAATGCACAAGTCATAAGTTTAAAGCTTGATGAATTCTCACAAATGAATATCTGTGTAACTAGGAGCCAGATGAAAAAGGATAGCACCAGCCCCTGAGAAGCACAGCCCCCTCCAGTGACCGTCTCACCCAAAGGTAAGCACTATCCTAATTTTCAATTTTATATAAGGGAAATAATACAGTGTTCACTCTCTGACTCAATGTTATGTTTATAAGATTAAAATTTTTAAAGTGTACTTGAGAATGTTTGCTGTGCACTTTGAGAACAACATGTATTTGGCTTCCGATGGATAGAATGTTCTATAAATGTCTTTAGGTCTGTTCGGTTTAATATATAATTCAAGTCTATTGTTTGCTTATTGATTTTCTGTCTGGATCATATACCCATTGCTGAAAATGGGGTATTGAAGTCCACTAGTTTTACTGTATTGTTGCCCCTTCAGTTCTGTTAGTAATTGCTTAATTTATTTAGGTGCTCTAATGTTGGGTGTGTATATTTTTATGATTGTTATATCTTCTTGACAAATTGACACTTTTATCATTTATATAATGACCTTTGTCTCTTGCTACTGTTTTTGGCTTAAAATCTATTTTTCATAAGTATAGCTACCTCTGCCTTTAGTTTCCACTTGGATGGAATATCTTTTTCCAACCCTTCACTTTGAGCCTATGTGTGTCTTTAAAGCTGAAGCGAGTCTCTTGTAGGCAGCATGTAATTGGGTCCTGTTTATTTAGCCATCCAGCAAATCTATGCCTTTTGATTGGTGAATTTAACCCATTTACATTTAGAGTTATTAAGAAATTACTAATACTATTTTACTTTTTTTCTGGTTGTTTTGTATTTCCATTGTTTTTTCTCTTTTATTGCCTACCTTTGCAAATTCATTTTCCATGGTATGCTCTGATCCCCTTTATCTTTTGTGCATCTGCTCTAGGTTTTTGCTTTGTGGTTACAATGAGGCTTACATAAAACCTTGCAAAGTATGTATGAAGCAAGATCCATCCAGGTTGACATACCTCTTAAATTGTTTTTTATTTGTTTCTCCTTTTTTTCTTATTTGCCATTTGTTTGTCGAAACTGAGGCATCTGTCTCGGAAATTTTTACATGCTGGAATTTGTTGATTCCTGGTATTGAACATTTTCCCTATATCTATATTTACGCAAACTATGTGTTAGAACCAGAAGTTTGATCAGAATCAGAGTTTTAAAAGTAGTTCCACTTTCTATCTCTTAAAAGACCATCAATAAATTTTATATCATTTTTTAATCCAGATGGGCAAGTAGATCCTTTACTCTGGGGAGCTCAGAAAAGAGGATGCAAAAATAGAGCTGATACCTGGTATCAAAAGAAAGTGCATATAAGAAAAAAGATTGAAGATACATATCAAAACATTTATAGTAGTGGTATATTAAAGTGAAGAGATTATGGGTGTATAATCAAGAGTGTTCTTTTATGTGGTCATATTTTATGGCAGAAAAATTAAAAACTGAGAAAAATCGCCTTGCTTAAAGAAGTTTTTCTGGTTTACTTCCCTGGAGGGCGTATTCCCTGGTGGGAGAGAGAGCACAGGCATGTGGGCATCCTGTTCTGCTCGTCAGACCATCCGGCTCCCTCACCTTCACTGTTTTCCATGAAACTTTCTGGTCCTCATTTGCTTTCTTCAGTTGACTGATATATTTCCAGCATTCCGTGATGTGTTTGTTAGTTTGTCTTAATGGAAAGTATGGCTTATTTCCTGGGATCTGACATCTCTGGGTGTACAGATAAAAGCAATTTTCTGAATCACTACCACTCAGCCTCAAACTCTGAGCTGGGGGTTTCTGCAGCAAAGTACTGGAAGACCAGAAGTGTCCTTCCAAAAGTTCAATCAGCCTCTCTTTTTCACCTCTTCCCTGAAAGCGTGATGGTGGTCCAATTCAGAAGACATCTAATGAAAGACACCATGTTTCCTGTCTGGAAATATGTGTTGGAGGCATCTAAATTAATTGTCAGGACAAATTTTCCTAAACTAGAAAGTTTGGACAAGAACCTATAAACGAGAGGTCTTTGTTTCTGGAAATTTCTGTAGATAGGATGTGCTAGCTATGAAAGTCAGTGATGCTTGACCTACTGGTCTAGGAAAGGGTTTTAAATCAAACACTCAGAACCAGTCAGGACTTTGTGTGCTAAACTTGGATTTGGTTCTGGAGGCAATGGGAAGTTATGAAAACATTTTATTTGGGGAAAATGAAATGATCTCATTCATGGAAAATGGATTAGGGGGAAGTAAAACAAGAGGCAGAAAAAAACAACTGAAGAGATAACTGCAGCAGTCCAGACAGGAAACCATGAGAACCCAAACTGAGGCACAGCCACTGGGACTAAAGAAGAGACACAGTCGAGAGCTGTTGGAGGAAGTAGAAGCAACAGGACTTAGTGACTAGAGGATTGGGAGTTCAGTCCACAATGACTTGAAAGGGGATGGTAGGGCAATTCACTATTACAGGTTGTATAAAGGGAAACTACTTTGAGACCATTACCCATTTTATCTTTTGAAATGACAAGAAGCTTCCAAATAAATGTAGCCAAGGAGAAAACCTATATAATCACTTGAATATACTTTTAATCCAGGTTCCAACAGCAGGCACTGGTGTGCAGGCTACTTCTCAGGCTGTGTGAGAGGCTGAACTAGTGGTTATCATTACCTTTGTTATCTTTCAAACTAAGAAGTATCATACTCTGGTGACTTAGAGCAGTGGTCATCCAACAGAAGAGGGAATCAGACTGCTCAGGAGTATTTTTTTTTTTTAATCGGAGATGCTCAGATCCTCTAAATCAACATCTGAATCTCTAGGGAGGGCTGGATACATGTATCACCCCAGAACCCCCCAGGTGGTTGTTATTGCTTGTACACTTACCTCCAATAATCTTTCATCTGCTGCTCTTTTGTTTATTGCTGCCTATTATAATTAAGTATTGTTTGTCAACCTAGAATATCCTTTCTCCCTATTTAGAATATTCATTCTCATTATCTTCTTACCTATTTATAAGAATATTTTTTCTCTTGTGGACTATCAGTTCTTTCCAAGAAAGGAATAAAATGTATGTATCACAATTTTTATTGTACAATTTATTAATTTGATAAGCATTGCCAAAGGAAATCAGAATTGCGGGGGTGGAAAACTCCATCGGCAAGATCAGTTTGATACTGATCCACTGTGAACTATTCTTGGCATATTTCTTTGCTGTGCTTCCCAATCTAAGCAGAATAATACGTGATAAAAGAAACATGACTTACTGCTGATGTGATTTAGAACAGGATGCAAAATGGGAAGAGAACTCTGTTTCATTCCAGTTCAGATAACAGCTTAGTGAATACCTTTCTGCCACTGTTGATCTGGTAAGTAGAGAGTCATCATGTGGCATTTTAATCTAGCCTTCATATTGTGACCAAAAGCAGAAAGATGATAAAACTGCTTATGCAGTGTCCTGCTCCCAGAGGCAGTTAAGCTTTGACATATCATGAAATCATTGGTGACTGCATAGCAGGTTATATGATGGGCTTGCTCATGGTCCAGCAAGAATTCCTTGGTCCAGCAAGAATTCCTTAGTAGACTAAAGAGTGCTTTTAGCTATTCGTGTTCATTAGATTTTCTTCACACATATTTGAAGGAGTTTGAACCTGAAACTTTTTTTTACTGCATGGTGAGTATTGGGAGAAGACTGAAAACCTGAGCTAATCATTAATTCCCTCTGGACTTTTAATGGCATCTCAAAAAGCATTTACAGCAAAGATTGTATGTGGAATACACAAATCCTTCCAGACCTTCTAAAACACTAACCTTACCACTCTGGAAAAAGAAAATGGAAATAATGTTCCCGTCTCTGGGCTCTTACCAGTAGCAAAGGAAAGATTTACAGTTCAGCCAACTGCTTTTTCACTCTTT
>NW_006436282.1:4356325-4359952 GCF_000325575.1 Pteropus alecto | reverse complement strand
TTAGTTCCGAAGCCTCTTAATTACTGAAGCACCGGAAGAGCACTGGCTGATGGCATCTGGCAGTGGCAGGAACGCTACTGCCTCTGGGAAGGGAGGCCTAGGGAAGAAATGACCTGAGCTCAATCTGTGTGTTTCCAGCAAAGGGTGCCAAAGTTACTGATGATAGGTGAGATGCTATGCGTTAATTTCTTTCCTGGGGGGAAAAGAGGCTCTGGATGTGAAAGGGACTTTTGACTGGTCGTTATTACCTGATGACCCCTTGAGCCTAGTTTAATTGTCTCCTGTGTATCCCTTTACAAGGATGAGTTCTCTACCAGTGCCCATGATCTAATCTGAATAGCATGTTACTCTGGGAGTGAGTGTGTGTTTGTATGAAAGACACTGTAAAATAAGAATTTGGGTTCATTCAATGTGCCATCATATTTGCAATAAGAATGCTAGAGTTTTCCTACATGTTTAACTTTGAAGCTCTAAACCGATATCTGATAATCAGATTGAATTTTTCTGAGGCAAAATGTATATTGATTTAAGACACAGGCTGTTGAACTAAACTTCCTGGTTTCTAATCCTGGCTCCACTGCTTTCCACCTCTGTGGCCTTAGGCAACTTATTTAACATTGCTTTGCTTCCTTCTCGATGAAACAGGCATGATGTAAATACAAATCTCCGAACTGTGGTAAGCACTGCAAAAATTACCACATGTAGTAAAAAGCATCTAACTGGCTTGTGAAATATTCACTGCATAGTGGATACTCAATACAATTTAGCTAATATTAGAATTCAGTCAAAAATGAGTAGTAGCCATTCATAAATCGGGAAGTAAGAGCAAAAATGGTTACTCTCACATAAAAATGCTTCAGTTTATGGAACCAAAAACTTAAGTGATGTGACATAAAATATTCTGCAGTCAGGCTCCTCAAAATCCTTTGATATCGAGTATAAAAAGGCCCCCAGAAATAACCTATCCTACTCTCATTTACAGCTAAGGAAACAGGATGTCAGAGAGGTGAAATGACTTGGGTCAAATGACAGAACTAGCACCCAAGCATCCTATAAGGAGACTGTTTAACAAAAGAAGGGAAGGTGGAATTGTAAGCAAAACTTTTTACCCCTCACCAGCCTAACTCTTCAGGACATCAGCTGAGTGTAACCAGAGCCAGCAGACCCGCGACTGGAAATCCAGCCAGAGAGATATTAGATACCCATTTAGAATATAAAAGTTTTATAGAACTGGGTTCGTTTATTCAACAAACACTTATTAACCACCTACTATCCATGTCTTGTTTTGGCGAGAAAGCTGGGGTCACTTCTTTTATATGCAAGACACTTGAGTTTCAGGTATCTTCTGTCTTAGCTCGTTTTAAGATATGGTACATAGCAGTAGTCACAGGTTAAAGGGACCTCACCATACACAAGTGTAGCAGTGTGGCATCGTGGGGAAACATGGGGTTTAGAATCTGCAAATAGGTCTTGGCTCTGCTACTGCCACTTCTCAGCTGTGTATTCTTGACCTAAACCTTTATTTCATTTTCCTTGTTTTTGAAGTAGGGACAATGTTGGGTGGTCTCTCAATGAAGGATACAGAATTGAGGTGAGAGATTCTGAGAACCCATCTGAAGGGGCCCTGCCCATTTGGTTTATTCTTCACTCCCTAAGTTTGTTCTTCTAGTGAGAAGCTTTATGATGAATAATGGCTGATCTGATGCCATTTATTTCTCATCTCATATTCTGAGTATCCAAGGCACTATCTTCCCATTTTGCCTCAGTGTTTTATATTTATATTCTGTGTGTGTGTGTGTAGTATAGTGAGAGATTTAGCCTTTTAGTTTTTGCCTGTTTGCTCTGTGAACTATATGGAGCTCTAGTGTTCCTCATATTTGGATATTGGGATACTAGGCAACAGAAGATACCTATGAATTTGAAGAAGGGAGATCCTCAGAACCAAGATTCCTGGAGTACCTGGGGCTGTCTGGGGACATTAACTATGCTTACTGCCCAGGACAACTTTTCCAAGAGACCCAAAACAAAGATAGGAGCACCAGATAGGACCATGGAAAAGAAAAACTAAAAGGTATTCTCTACCTCTTTAGAATTTCTCAATTGTTATGGGATGTAAGCTGTCATGGTAACAAGAGCAGAAATTGGAGAAGATACTCAAAAAGAAAGGTGCCTAACTTCATAAACTTCAGAAAAGAATTACTTATTCACTCAGAGCTGGAGCCATCTTGTATCCTCCCATAGACATCATAAGATGAAAAAACTTTCTTAAGACTTAACAATGGAGTTCCCTGAAATGGCAGGGAAGATATGGCCACTAAAAGAAGTAGGATGAGAGGGGAGGGAAGGGGAAAAACATGACTCCACTCTAGGAGATTTAGAAGATAATTTTTCCAGGATTTTCTTTTACATTATTTAAAGTACTATATAAATATGACTTAGTATTAAAACCGTGAAAGATTCGATGATAATACATAGATTTAAAAAAAAAACACATTGTACTACACATTTTAAGATTATGTGATGTAACGTAAATTATAGATGCTTATTTTTTAAATTTTTTATTAAGTTTATTGGGTAACATCGGTTAATACAATTATATAATTTTCAGGTGTATATTATAATTTGATATCTGTACTATAATGTGAAGTCGGGCAGAGTGATGCCTCAGCCTCATTCTTTTTTGTCAGGATGGCTTTGGCAATTCAGGATCTTTTGTGCTTCCATACAAATCTGATAATTTTTTATTCTATTTCTTTAAAAAATGCCAATGGGATTTTGATGTGGATGGCATTAAATCTGTATAATGCTTTAGATAATATGGTCATTTTAAATATGTTGATTCTTCCAATCCAAGAACACGAAATATCTTTCCTTTTAATAGGGTCTTGTAGTTTTCATTATATAGGTCCTTCGCATGTTTTGTTAGATTTATTCCTAGGTATTTTATTCTTTTTGTTGCAATTGCAAAAGGAATTATTTTTTCCACTTCTTTATCTGACACTTCATTATTATAGTATAGGAACACTATGGATTTTTAAACATTGACTTTGTGTCCAGAAACTTTACTGTATATGTTTTCCTTTTTTTTTTTTAGTAGTGTTCTTGTGGAATCTTTAGGGTTTTCTATATAGAGAATTATGTCATCCTCAAATAGTGACAGTTTGACTTCTTTGTTTCCTATTTGGATGCCTTTTATATCTTTCTCTTGCCTAATTGCACTCGCTAGGACCTCCAATGTTATAATGAATAACAGTGGCAATAATAGATAGCCTTGTCTTGTTCCTGATCTTAGAGGAAAGTTTTTTAGTTTTTCACCATTAAGTATAATGTTGGGTGAGGGTTTGTCATAGATGTCCTTTATTATATTAAGGTACTTTCCTTCTAAACCAATTTTGTTAAAAGTGTTTTGATGATAAATGGATGCTGTATCTTGTCGAAGGCTTTTTCTGCATCTATTGATATGATCATATGATCCTTATTTTTTAATTTGTTTATGTGGTGTATCACATTAATTGATTTGCATAGGTTGAACCATCCTTGTGTCCTTGAGATGAAGTTCACTTTATCGTGGTGTATAATCTTTTTAATATGTTGCTGTATTTGGTTCACTAGTATCTTATTTAATAT
>NW_006436282.1:4353436-4355720 GCF_000325575.1 Pteropus alecto | reverse complement strand
TTCCATATATCTCTTGATCTCTTTTTATTTCTTCTCTGACCCAGTTATTCTTCAGTAGCATGTTGTTTAATCTCCATGTATTTGTGGTTCTTCCTGCTTTCTTTTTGCAGTTCATCTCTAGTTTCAAAGCATTATGATCAGAGAATATGGTTGGTATGATTTCGATCCTCTTATATTTGTTGAGGCGATCTATGGATGCTTATTAAATTGTAGTTAACTTCTAAAATTTCTTCTATATAGTCAGCTATGTTTATGTAGTATATGGATAAATGATTTAATCCTCTTGTCTTATTTTTTGTTACACTTATTTGGAAATATGCTTTCAAGGCTGAATTTTTTGCTGAATAGAATGAAATTCTACCTCATATTATTCTCCAATTGATGAGTTACTTTTAGACACATATAATTTGACTCCTGTAAAAATCTGTGAGGTCTTCAGGGCAGATGACACATCCCCAGTTTGGTGACAAAAAAAAAAAAAAACAAAAACCCAAAAAAGGTTTACAGGGGATAAGGTGCAAGTCACTTGCCCAGAATTGATGAAGTTCATAAAAAGTGGAATTTAAATTTGCATACAGACTTTCTAACTCCAAATTCAGATTTCTTTCTGCTACCTTATGCCATTCTGGGTACCTTCGTCTTGGTAAATAAAATTTTTGCAGCTTCAGGGATGCACAGAGTAAGACATTTGTCTGAATGAAGCTAAGCAGATTGAGAAGCCCTAATTTCATAACTGTTAACACTATATGTAATTCAATAAATTGTCACTTGTCATTAAGTGAAGGAGCATTCACTTTCCAGGAAAACTCAAGTGATATAATTGCAAAAGAATATTCACTTACCTAAAGCCATACTATAATCTTATGATTCCCAAAGTGTGATATCCAGACCAGCTTAAGCAACATACACTGCGAGCTTGTTAGAATGCAAGTTCTCAGGCTCCTCCCCAGATCTGCCTCGTCAGAATCTCTGGGGCTTAAGCTGAGCCACCTGTGTTTTCACAAACCTTCAGGTGATTGTCGTATATACTAAAGTTTGAGAATGACTTTCATAATCTAAGGGGAAGAACTGGTATTCTATAAAAAAAAATCGTGCCCTAGTGTTTCCACCCCTAGCTGAAGTCTGGATATAGGGGTATATTCACTTAATGCTATGTTCTGTAATAAATGTGGGAGAAGGAAAGAAATGGAATTTGGTGCCCATATTTACCTGCCATATGGAAAAAAGTTAAAGACAAATATGAATTTTTTGAGATGGTTCCCATACTAGAGAACTTAATGATTATATTTGTTATTAAAGGGCTTTCCTCTATTCTTAAGTTTTCTTCACTTAAAACTTTGAAACAAACTAGTATCTCTGGATTTTGCCTGAAATCCACAAAGAAAATCACAGCTTACGATGACCTAAGTATTTCTCCTGCTCTTCCTTCAGGGAGCGAAGCTGCTTCACAGGATGTAATTATCTGTAATTTAGCAATCTGGGGAGTGCTGACCACCCCTCCCTCACATCCCTTTCTCAACAGCAAAATTGGGGTAAACTGTTTGAAAATATTTGGAAAGATATTTGAAATCACACCTCTAAGCACATGTCTGAAGGCCATCTTTGTCCAGTTGACTTGCTCTGAGTGAGTAATAGCTAGGTGTGCCTGTGCCTTTACATGGAAAATACTATTTTTAAGAGGGTTTAAAGGGATAATTTAACATTTATATTCTCCTTTCTGAAAAAGTCGCAAAACATCCTTTATCTTAGTAAACTTTATTTTATCTTTGTTATTTTCTTCCTGTGTAACTGGGATTGCAATAATGAGTTCTTAATTCATTGCTAATAAAATATAAGCAGAAATTTTTTAGCAACTGTGCATTGCTCTCTGATACCTTAAATATTAATCTCATTAAATTGGTAACTAGTAATATACCACAATTAATTTTAAAATAATGAGTAATATTTAAATTATAGCTACTATTAAGATTTACTTCGGAAAAATGAGTTTTGGTTCTGGGTTGCCCAAAGCTGAAGCTTTATTTCAGAAGCTAGGCTGAGTGTCACGGTCATATCCCTGACCATAAATGGAGTAAGTTCATTGTGATTTTGCTATGCAATTATGAACCCATTTCATTCCATTACAGTAGGAACATTGCCAATTTTAGTATCAGCAAATAAAACAAATGAGTACACGTTCTAATATCCTATGTGTTTCCTGCCCCATGATCTAAGCTAAGGTTCAAGACTGAGGCAAAGAGAAAGAAAAATCTGCTATGCAAAAATAAACAATTGGTGAGGGGTG
>NW_006436282.1:4352697-4353404 GCF_000325575.1 Pteropus alecto | reverse complement strand
GTGTTTGTGTTTTTGTGTTTGTGTGTGTGTGTGTGTGTGTGTGTGTTGAGGCTAGTTAAGCAGGCTGTGCCACAGCCTAGAGAGTGAGGAGTTGAAAGAGTGCAGTACTTGGAGACAGAAAACTAAGATTTAAATCATTCCAATTCTTCCATTTCCTAGCTCTGTAACTTTGGGGAAACTTAATAATTTGGAACTCTAAGTGTCAATGGAAAGTACTAACTTCCCTAGAGATTTATTAGGAGAAGGACATTAGCTCATGGATACAAATGACCTTTATCAACTGTATAAGGGCTCAACAAAATGTGGCAGGTATTGCAGAATGGTTCACTGCGATTCATTCCAACCTCTGTCATTTGCTTTATCACATGCTACAAATGGCAAAGTTCAAGGCTCCTACAATGCTCCCAGACTCTCATAGTTCTGGTTCTGCAGGTGACCCAGTTTCTGTTCTGAACAAAAGCACCTGAACAAGATTAGAAAAGCAGGAAAAAAAAAACAGGTTGAATTGCTGTTCCTTCTCTTTCTGCTGCTGAGCACATCATGAAGGTGTAGGTTTTTCTCCGTCAGAATAGAAATTGCAGCATCTAGCCCCTACTTCGATGGGTGTCGAGGGCAGTGAATGAAGCCATTTTGCTGGCACGGATCAAAGAAGAGTTCCTCCTGGAGCCAGCAGTTACAGCAGACTCCCGGCTTCCTGATGACAGCAG
>NW_006436282.1:4348926-4352626 GCF_000325575.1 Pteropus alecto | reverse complement strand
GATCATGCAAGCACTTAATATTTGATTTCAGTCTCAGTCTGCTTAAATGAACCAGAATGGTTTCTCTTTTCTACAGCTAAACTCTGATGAATATAAGACAATAAAGTTTTAAGGAAAATATTTTTAGCTTTATTGAATAATCGACAAGTTGTATATTTTTAAAGTATACAACATGATGATTTGATATACATATACGTTATGAAATGATTACCATAACCTGAAACACATCCATTATCTCACAAAGTTAACTCTTGTGTGTGTGTGTGTGCTAAGAAAGTATAAAATTTTCTGTTGGCACATTTCAAGTATATAATACCTGTTAACTATAGTCAGCATACTGTACACGAAACCCTTTGAACTTATAACTGAAAGCTTCTACCTTTGAGTTACATTTCCCTGCTGCCCCTACCCCCAACCCCTGGAAACCACTATTCTACTTTGTTTTTAAGAAACTGGCTTTTTAAAAAGATTCCACATATGTGCTATCATATATTATTTGTCTATCTCTGCTCTGTCTAATTTCATTTAGCATAATGCCATCTAGGTTCATGTTTAGCAATCAGCAGAATTTTCTTTTCATGGCTGAACAATATTTCGTTGTGTATATGTATGTGTATATATAACATTTTCTTTATCCATTGATTAAAGGGCAACCTAGAGAATGGGAGAAAATATTTACAGACCATATATATAAGGTAGTTAACATCTAAAATGTATAAGGAACTCTTATAACTCATAGCAAAAAAAAACAAAACAAAACATGATTCAAAAATGAGCAGAAGATCTGACAAGACATTTTTCCAAAGACATGCAAAGGGAGAGTAGGTACATGAAAAGTGTTCTACATCACTAAGCATCAGGAAAATAAATGCACATCAAAACCACAATGAAATATTACCTCACACCTGTTAGAATGACTATTATCAAAGACAAGAGATAAGTGTTGGCGAGTATGTGGAGAAAAGAGAACCCTTGCGCACTGTTGGTGGGAATATAAATTGGCGTGGCCATTATAAAAAATGGTATGGAAGTTCCTCAAAAAATTAAAAATAGAACTACCACATGTTCCAGCAATTCCACCTCTGGGTACGTATACGAAGGAAACTAAATTAGTATCTCAAAGAGATATCTGCACCCCCATGTTCATTGTAGCATTATTCACAGTAACAAAGACATGGAAACATCCTAAGTGTTCACTGACAGATGACAATAACTTCTAATAAGTATTAGAGCCATCTTTTGCTGTAAGATATATAAGATGTATTATTCATAAGTTATATTTCTATTTGCCCTGTCCAATATCTTCTGTTACCTTTTCTGCATTTTGATGTGATCCCACATTATGAATCTGCCTTCCAATGATAAATTAAAAACAGATTTCCCCAGGGTCTCTTGTAGTGAGGGTTGTGAGTATGCAAACTAAGTTCCAATAATTAGATGCACCTGCAAGAGGCTTGGATGAAAAGGAGAGAGACATGAGGAGGTGGCTGAGCCCAGTAAGATCTCCCTCTTGGCAGGTGTGGAAGCATCTGTTCTTCTGGAGCTTATGGTGTCCACTGCCGAGCATGATCAACATCTAGAAGCCAGTAGCAGTAGCAGTGGGGTTTTCGTTATTACCATCCTGCAGTATATATAGTTGGATGTTCTTTCTAGCTCTGTGGTTCCCTGTCACATAGCATCTATACCTGTTTTTCAGGCTCTCCTGGAGATTCATCTGAATTCCGTTTGGCTTTAGCTAGCCTGTATGAATTCTGTTGTTGGAAACTGAAAATCCTGATTATACAAAGGGTAGTTATGTAGTCTTTTTTCTTGTGATTCTTACACATCTTATCTCTATTATATTCTATAGTATTTTCCATGGCTCATAGAATTATAAAATTTCAGCTAGGAGAAATCTTAGAGAAACTACCCAGTAACCAACCCCCTGCTTACTATTTTTCATATGTAGAATCTTAACAAAGGTAAACTGGTCTGGACAATAGTAGGTCTGGATTCAGAGCCCAAATCCAGGTCTCATTTGTACCAGGCTATGTTCATTCCATTATGCAACGCTCTCTACCAGAGAGAATGTGCTGAGCTGCTAAGGAAAGGGTACATACCAGAGAACTTGATGAGAACGTTAAGGGGTCTTTATTTAAGAATACTTAAATAAAGCATCCTCATAAAAGAATATAAATTACACTGTCTCCATCCACTGCTATCCCAACTTCAATATTTTAATAAGCACTTTGAAAGTGCATTTTACCCTAGAATTCTCAAAATGTTGAATTAGAAACCTACCCCTTTAACAATGGCAAGTGACAGCTTATAAAGTGTAGCAACCTGCAATCATCTCTGAAATTACTCACGGTTTTCCAAATTAAACTCTGTGGTGCTTTCATATTATGTTTAAAGGATATATCGTGATTGATTGATAAATTTATGGTGGCAAATCTTAATTGCAGGTTCATTCCAAGTTAATAGCTGAACTACTTAAGTAGGTCTTTAGTAATTTACATTGTATATGCCTCAATATTCTCCTAACACTTAATAAACCCAGGACGCTAGCAGTATTTTTTTTTTTTACTGTAACCTCAATGAGGGGAGAAATTTTTTTCCTGCTTTCTTTTTCTACTATAGAATCTTCAGAGTCTGGAATGGTACTTAGCAAATAGGATTTCAAGAAATGTTTAGTCTTGAATGAATATAAAATAAGGCACATTAAAGCCATCCTGATAAAATAACCTCAGCACAAAAACAGGTAAAATAGTTATTCTTAGAATGCAAAAACAGCTATGTTTAAAATTTTTTTTTTGCCAAGCATAATAGTTCAACTTTATGAAATTGCTAATATTCGATTATTTTTAACCTACAAAATGTATAATTTTATGTGATTGAAATTCTTTTATATAATATTTACATATATATGGTATTATATGTCATGCACATCATCCCATATTTTAATGCATATATCAGTTTACATTATGTTTTTGAAGGCAGCATGATATTTAGTTGTATAAATACGCCATAATTTATTCAGTGTCTCTATTGAGGGCCAGTTAAGTGGTTTACAATTTTACACTATTAGAAATAATGGTGTAATAAAAATCTTTTATTGTGTGTGTGAATGTGAACATAGATCACTTACATGAGCTTTTAAGTTTGAGAATAAATTTCTTGAGGTAAAATTGCCAGGCCAAAATGACTTTACATTTTAAATTTTGACTGACACTGTAAAATTATCCTCCAAGGAGTGTATAACAACATATGATCTCAATAGCAATATATGAGTGTGCATATTATCAATCTCATTACATTTCAAAAATCATGTAATTGTAAAAAAATCTTATTTGATTTGGCATTTTTTGATTATTTTGAAGTTGAGCATATGTCAAAATATTATTTTATGTTCAATTATATTCAGGTTTTATGCATCCTTTAGGTAGTTTCCCTGAGAATGAACCATTAACCACCTCTGTTATTGCGATGGCATGAGAGGGGGCAGATCAGCCTGGGTTAATGCTTTAAATCTGCTTGAGGAGAGAGTTTTCTTGGTTCATCCAAGCATACCTGCTGGCCTCCCTCTGCCTGTCCATGTAGACCCTGAAATAATGCCAGCAATCTGGAAATCTGGAGGATTCTGTATTTGTATTAGGGTGTAAATAAGCAGAAAAATCTCTAGAGGTTCCAGTTGCTGCTGGGAGTTATGGTAGGCAGGTGG
>NW_006436282.1:4344817-4348913 GCF_000325575.1 Pteropus alecto | reverse complement strand
GAAACAACATAATTGGCTGCAGAGGTTTCATGTCCAGAAAATGCATTTTGAAGATGGCAACTTTAAGGCTAGAATGCTCAGGACATGCTAAAGAATCTCACACCAGTTGAGAGAACCAGCAGAGGCAGTTAGGCATGTAAAATGTGATGGTATCTTGGTGCTGTCCTGCTGTATCCAGTTTATGGTAGTGGGTCATATCTCACAGTGAAGCGTAGTGGTTGAAAGCTCGGGCTCTAGGGACAGATTGCCTGAGTTTAAGATCTAGCTCATTATGTACTAGCTATTCATGACCTGGGAAAGTTACTTCTGCTCTTTGTGTCTGTTTCATCAACTATAAATTGAAGAGGATAGTGGTACCTACCTCATAGGGTTAATTAAATGTGCTCATACCTCTGAAATGTCTAGAGCAGTGCCTAGCACGTTAGAGTCGGTAAATGTTTTCTACTTTATTTATATTGGCGTGGTATGTTGCTAGGATTTTTAACACAGAGTAATGCAGAACTTTGTGTCCTTTACATGTTGATGTACCAGTTAAACTCTTCCAATAAAGAGCACCGATAATCTAAATGATGAGAGGAAAAATATTTGAGTAGGCATTAAACACTGACAGGTGGAGAATAGTGTCCCCAATACACAATCTGCATCCGTGTCCTCCCCCACCTACCTTCTCTGTCCACCACTTATTTGTTTCTAAAACCAAAACTTTGCTAATTTGCCATTTGGGTGCTCATCAGTCCTTTTGTTCTCTTTCCATTGCAGGTGCAAACAGATAGTATGTTGAGGGCAAGGGGGAGAAATGTTTCAGGAGCAAACATACATTAAATTGTGCTCCCTGTAGCCCAAGCCCTTTTAGGGAAGGCACATGTGCTATATTTTATTTGACATTCATTTATTCATTGCCTGCTATGTACCAAGTCCAGTGCTGGGCACCTAGAAGGTATAGGAAGATTCCTAAGATTTAGTCCTTGCTCTCACAGAAGCTCACGGTGTGGTGATAGAGACAAAGAAGGACACACACAACATGATGCCGTCTTACAGGGGGAGTTGTAGTGGGGGGATTGAGGGTCATGAGGGGGATGCTGAGTGTGGAGCTGGCGTTTTGGTCTTCTCCTAGGGGGCACTTGTCAGCCCATCCACTGGGTGTGGCCAGTGATGATAGTGTTGCTCAGGCTCAAAATAGGAGAATAGGTCCAATAGAGAAGATACTTAAAAATAAGTCCTTTTGCTTCTTTCTACAAGATACTACATGACAACAGGAGAAATTTTAGGAAGAAAAAATATAAGTAAAATTAGCCATTAATCTCACTGCAGAGGTAATAACTATAGATCACACCTTGATGTATTATTCTCTAAATTTTTTCGTGTGTATGTATACATCTTTTAAAAAATATTTTAAAATCCCTTATGATTAGGAATGACAAGGCTAATTTTAGGGGCAACACTATATATATTTTTCCCCACCTAAAACTTCCCTTAAAATATCCTATCTTACAATGTCATTTAAAACTATAATTTTAATGGCTGTACAACAGTCCATTGAATATATAAACCATATTTTACATATCCCCAATTATCGGAGTTTCCATTGTCACCATTATATCACAAGGAACACCCTCGTTTAGTTTAGCATCCTTGATTACTTAACAGTTTTGATTATTTCCTTATGCTAAATTCTTACAAGTGAAATTGCTGAGTCTAAATTTTGTATATTTTAAAGTAAAAATTTGATTTGTTAAAGAAGTCACATTTTTCTTATTGTGGCAAAATATACACAACAAAATTTACCATTTTAATCATTTTAAAGTGCACAGTTCAGTGTCATTAAGTATATTACATTGTTGTGCAGCTTTCACCACCATCCATCTCCAGAAGTTTTCATCATCACAAAGAGAAAGTCTGTACTCATTAAACAATAACTCCCCATTCCCCACTCTCCTCAGTACCTGGCAACCTCTATCCTACTTTATGTCTTTATAAATTTGCCTATTCTAGTTATTTTATATAAGTGGGATCATACCTTTGTCCTTCCGTGTCTGGCTTGCTTCACCTAGCGTGATGTTTTCAAGATTCATTCATCTTGTAGCATGTATCAGAGCTTTGTTCTTTTTTAAGGCAGAATAATATTCCGTCGTATGTCTGCACTACATTTTGTTTACTCATTCATCTGTTGATGGACGTTTGGATTGTTAAGCAGCCACTTTTAAACCAGCATGAACTCACGGAACTGATAGACAAAGTCTACTTTTTTCTATCTTGTGTTTTGTAACAGCCCGTTTCATCTGTGTTGAGGAAAATGAAAAGAGTCATCAAGGTTTACCAGTTATTTAAGTCCTTATGGAGGCGAGCCAATTACTGCAAATCAGCACATGTATTTATGTTTTAAAAGCTACTTGACCCAAGTAAACCAAGCTTTCTTTAATGAGTTAGAAAAATGGCCTGATTAAGACAACATTATTAATGATGTATAATTGAATAGAGGAAATATGTCGATCTTTACCAGAAGAATGATGTGTATTTTGGTATATTTACCAGAAGAATGATGTGTATTTTGGTATATTTAAAATATTGCACATTTCATAGATGTCTACTGAAGCCTAATCAATTTTGATAGGAACTAAAAATTTAGCTCGAATCAAAAGAATCAATGAACTCTGAGTCGAAGGTACTAGAAATATTTGAATATAAAGGTCTTCAAAATCTTTAGTAGACAGTGCTGGCAAAATGTTGATAGTTGTTGAATGATGGCTATATAGCAGGGTTCATTGCAGTATTTTCCTTACTTTTGTGTACGTTTGAAATATTTCATAAGTTAATTTTTAAATAATAAAATATATTTACATGGCCTTGATATACCAATATTACTTAAGTTGGAAAACAATGCAATGTGTTAATTTTTTGGAAAAATAGTGTGTTGCAGTGGTCTTCTTACTGTGACAGCACTTAGCTATAATTCTGGCTTGGTATCCAAGTCTTTTTTTCTTTCTGTGCTGGAGATTGGTACCAAAAAGTGCTGTCCCCCAAAGCCTTGACAGGTGTGTTCAGAGCTAGTGTATCTGTTGAACTGGGAGCTGAAACCTAACCTATTTCCAAAGCGCCACTGGCAGCAGAGTCCCAAATAAACCATCTTTTGTGAGCCTAGAAAGCCATCGTGAATGTGTACATGAACCAAGTAAACACCACACAGCTGTTAAAAATAGAATTCTAGGGCATCTATTACATATCATTTTAAAGCACACTCAACTTTTAAATGTTTAGCAGCTTGAAAGGTTGGCAGGTTTGAAATCTGATGTTCTTCATCCCAGGGCAGACAGTAAAATGTTTTTGAGTAACTTTTTTTTTCTGTCAAGTCCTCACCTAATCATTTCTGTAAATTATACTATTAAAGAAGAGATGGAAGTGCTAATTTTGACATAACAACTAAAACTGAGTGATTTCAGCTTCTGCTGATATTTAGAGCTCTTTAATGTATGTGGCACAATAGGTGGAAGTGATGGGTGAAGAAAATGTCAGCCTTTTATTCAGTAATTTTATAGGCTTAAAATAGGTGGAGTTGAGTATTAATAATTTCTGAGAATAGCCAAGAGACCAAAGATGTGCCTTGGCAGCCGTGGGGCCAACCATGTGGACTGGTATTTTAAGTGGAAGACTATACAAAAAAACAAGGAGCTGTTGAGAGACATAGCACCTCATTTGTTGGAGGAATTTATCTAGACATTCATTCAGTGAGGACATAGAGTTAGGAAAATAATAAGCAATTAGTCTTTTGTATTGCATGGAGGACTCACTTTATGTGGAACATTAGAGCATTGGACTAGGGCTTAAGTGTTATGTCAAAGAAAGGGGCATAGTCTCTGCCTTCAAATTTACCTGCAAGTAGAGAAATGGGTTCTTAAAGGAGGACAACCTTCCTTTTGAAACAGATACACACACACACGAGGTTGTCTTTGGGTTTGGGTCCATATAAATTATGGGACGATTTTCTTTAGGGTTGTGCTATAACTGTAGATTTCAAGTGCTAGAAACCCAAACTATACTAGCGTAGGTAAGAAACAGTTGGCAAATTCCGGAACACAGAAAAGGCAGAGATGATCTCGTT
>NW_006436282.1:4315404-4344613 GCF_000325575.1 Pteropus alecto | reverse complement strand
TTCTCTCTCTTTCTCTCTCTCTCTCTCTGTAGTAAAATACATTTAACATGAAATTTACCATTTTAAGCTTACAGTTCAGTAGCATTAAATACATTCGTATTGTTCATCCATAGCAGCTAACCACTTCCAGCCCCTTTTCATCACATTGAACAGAAACTCTGCACACATTGACACAACTCCCCATTCCTCCTCTCCCCAGTAACCATTATTATATTTTCTGTCTCTATAAATTTTCCTATTCTAGGCACCTCATACAGAGATTGTATATAAACAGAATTATAAAATGTTTGCTCTTTTATGTCTGGTTTATTTAATATAATGTCTTCAGGGTTCATCTATGTGGTAGCATGTATCAGAGCTTTATTCCTTGTGGCTGAATACTGTTCCATTGTATGTATATGCCACACTGGTTTATCCATTCATCTGCTGATGGACATTTGAGTTGTTTCCATCTTTTGGCTATTGTGAATGATGCTGCTATAAACACCGGTGTGCAAGTATCTGAGCCCCCACTTTCAATTCTCTGGGGTATTTTTCTTGGAGTGGAACTGCTGGTAATTCTTTTTAACTTCCTGAGGGATTCTTTCTCTTTTGTGTTTGCTTCATTCTCTCAGAATAACATCTCTACAGGGATATAAATCATGGCTTCCAGTACCTCCAGGTTCCTATACTCAAGTACAGAGATCAGAGAGGAAAGACTTGTTTTCTCCTAACTCATTGTCCAAAAACCTGAGAAGGAAACCTGATTGGCTAATTTGTCTCCTCCACCCTTATCTAAAACAATTACTGTTGAAGGGTGGGGGAGTTGGGGGCTGGGGCCCCGGGAGGTATAGGTGGATTATTGGACAGTAATGATTGGGCTAGGTAGAAGCTAGATCCCACTCCTTGGCTGGGAAGTGGGGTCATGTAAGAAAATGACAGTTCCCATTTGAGACATGTACTTAAATCTGGGCAGAGGGAAGTACAGTTTTCCAGCCGCCCCCCCCAAAAGGGGGGAGGGGCAACCTGGGCATGGATACTAGAGAAAACCGTGTGAGCTAAGCAATCCCAAATCTGAACACCGAAATAGTTTTATTTTGTTGCTATGCTTTGTAGTTAATATGGTCAGTCAAGTTAGGTGTGCATGTGCGCGCGCACACACACACGCACGCACACACACACACGCACACCGCGTGCGCGAGAGAGCGAGAGCACACTAGTGCAGAGCTGAATGAAACAATTTAGAAAATTTTATGTAACAGTCCAAAGTAAATCTCTTTGAATACTTGTTTAGCATATATAGTATCATTCTTCAGGGAAAAAGCCTATGAAAATCACTTCATATAGTTGAAGGTTGCATTTTTAAAATCTATGCTTCCAGTATGAGCTTATTTTTTAAGTTTAGTGCCATCACTCACATATTTCCAAACTAGATCAGAGCAGCAGAGAATAAAACCTGCTTATTTTGACTTTCATCTACTTGTTTTATTTGTACTCTTAGCTGTAGCTTGGATTCAAATTTTGTCAAATAGATACAAAGTTTCTGTAAGTATATATTAAGAATTGTGTTACTAGCAATTTATTACTCTACTAGGTTTGGAACACAAAGCCAGGAGTTGGTATGACTTATTCAGTTGTTCTATCAAATCAAATTTTGTAAACTATTGATCTGATCACAGGATTCATAAGGTTTAATTTGATTTTAAAACCTCAATTTTATATTTATGCATCCAGCAAAAAGAGCTATCTTCTCTATATAATACAAGCCCAAGAATATATCTATTTCTTATTTATTCTCTAGCATCTCATCTCAAACAATCATTTCCTTCATAATTACATTATTATGCTATTTATTTCCTGTTGTTCAATTTTTTATTTATTTGGCATCTTGTATTTTTCATTTTAAGCATTGTTTCAGTTTTAGTCTTTCATTCCATCATCCATTTCATATCTTTTATTCCTCTCAAAGGTCATTCTCTCTATATCTTAATTATCCCCCACATAAGAAGCATAATTTTCAAAAGAATGTCTTGATCATATGTATTTATTGGCATGCTTGATTACTGCTTTTTCATTTTTTAAAAAAGGGAGAAGTTAATACAGCTCAGAGAAGCAGAGACCCAAATAATGACCATTTCCTTGAAAAAATAATCTTTATCTAGTTATAAGTTGATTTATAGAATTAGATCAACATTTTATATATTATGATCTCTCTCCTTCATATCTAATTCTCTACCTCTTTCCCACCCTCTTCTTCCTCCCCACTTCTCTCTCAAATATAAACATGTACATTTTCTAGAAAAAAAAAATCTTTTTAAGATGATTAAGTCTTCAATTTAAAGAAGCAGACACCAAAGGAGGGGTTGATTGAATCTGTCTTTCCTGCTTGGAGTTTTATCTGGAAAGGAAGTGTGTTCTGGTTACCCTGGATTTGGCTAGCAAAGCACAAATTGTTGCTACCATCAGACTCCCTCCACCAATTGCCTAATAGATTGTGGAGGCAGTCTTTGGAGAAAGGTACACAGAGAGATGAAAGAGTTGCAATGCCAGAGGGCATACAAAGAGGAAAGAGGATTTCAGAATTTTCAAGCACTTATGCTAAATTTCTATTTCAACATCAAGAGATGCCAGCGTACATATTTTAAAGTAATCAATCGAATGTTAGTAAGGACATCCCATTGCTTCCCTTTCCTGCTTCTCGTATTAGTCACCATTTCTTCTCCCTTGGTTAATCTCATTGATCCTTTTCGATTTTTAAATGTACGTGATAAGTTGGCATCATCACCTCTATTTTTCAATCGCAACATACTGCTCATCATCCTTTTTCAATCCAAGTTCACATTGGGCTTTCTCTCTGATGGCTTTGTCTGTCTTGTGCTGAAGACAGACACGCTCCTTGCCACAATGCACAAAAAGATCCCATATCGTTAGGCCGATCTCAGTCAAGAAGAATCTCTTGTGGAAAACTAGAAAGATAATTGCCCAAATGCCAGTTCTTCATACACTTGGTGGAAGCTATGAATTTCAGATTTTTCTTGAGAATTTAATATTAAGGCCTTTAATATTTTTTAATGGATCCCATCTCCTACTCTCTTAATTATTTTTCTTTCCTTTAAGGTTTCTCATTTTTCAGAATAAAGAGCTAAAGCCAGATACATCACACTAATAAGATTCTGGCCAATGTGGATATAATGAGAAGGTTCCCACAACATTTAAGTCCTAATCTTTTACTGTATTGTCATAAATGCTTTTTAAAATATTACAAGAAACCTAGATCTGTGATTTCCAGTACTCCCACTCTTATGATTCCTTCTGAACTCCCCCGATATCCACTTCTAGAGAAACTATTGACCTTTATATGGTCTCATCATCTTTTTTTTTTCTCGGAATCTCTTCAGAAAAGCATTCCCTGTAGCTGGGGCTAGAGAGAGAGCAAGGCACTTCCCCCCAGACTTTCCCCCCAGACCTTCCCCAACCAGTTTGGAAGGAAACTCAAATTGCAAGGCATCCACAGGTTTGGACCAGCAGTAGAGAGGACTGTCTACATGATTTGCAGGACCCAGGGCAGAATGAAAAGGCGGCCCCTTGTTCAAAAATTACTAAGAACTTCAAGATGGTGACAGTATAGAATTAAAGTAAGCATGGAGCCCTTCTAAACAAAATTGATTATATAGGTCACATGATCATAAAGCCAGCCCTTGTGGTGAGGAACCCTGGGGAGAGGATAGAATTATTATACGTCTCTTCCTGGTTCTCTTCCTTCATGATTTACTTGTGCAGGATGAGTGACCACAATTTTCTAGTCATTAGGATATTAAACTATGTTCTCAGAATACTCGAGGCATGTTTAGTATTTCCCTGTTAATATATTTCAGTGTGTGATTCTCTCTCTCTCCTTATTATAGACAATAAGGAAATTTTTCTTTTTTAAAAAAAATTTGAAAGTGATCACTGTTTATTAACTGATCAGATTACAAAATAACGGTGGTGGATACCTTAGCTCATCCTTCTAATAAGCCTGGTCTTCTCTGTTGCCAGCATCTTCACCTTCTACAAAATGGGTGGTCTTTTTCTTCATTCCACCTCATGGAAAAGATCATTTGAATGACCACAGGAAGTTGTTTGCTTCTTTGAAGTGTTTTCCAACCATGGAGGATCAGATCCTCCGTACAGATAATGCCATATTTACCAAGAGATCAAGCAATCAGTGTGTTGTCAGGGCAATTTGCTTTTCGTTGATTTGACCATAAATGAATTGTAGATCTGTTCATTTACTGACTTGAGGTTTGGGCGCATCTGTGCAATATGTGGTTCCACAAGCCTCAGCATGTGAATCGAAGCCTTGTTGAGCTTAACAAGATGCCCCTGAAGATATGGAGAAAGCAAAGAAGCTGCAGCAACTTTTAGACCTTTGAGCTCACATCACTGATACCTCTGGTCCTGATGACAAATGCCAGTTTGGGTTCCACAGATACATAGAAATTGCCAGCTTTTCTTGCCATCCTAGGCATTCAAATCGCAATTCTGTACATCTGCTTATATGCTTTGCGATAGTGCTTAGCTTTTTGAACATAGGCTTCCTCCTTGCCTTTCAAAACATCTTTTGGGCAAATTTCTTTCTCAGGAGCTTGATCTTCACCTCTGTGAAATTCCTTCACTTTTTAAAAAGCATTTCTGGCACAGCAGAAATTTTTTTCTTCTGCATCATCCATAGTTCCAGCTGAAAAAGAGGAAAGTTTCCTTTTGTTCCAGTATACTGATATGAATTTCACTGAATTTCTTTTTTCTTATGAAATATCATTCCTTCATAGAAATACACTGTTGCATGAAGAGAGTACATGAATACATGTGGATTGTATAGTACAAACAAGGCTTTTGGATGAAAATATGTATAAAATATAGCTCTTGCCCTCAGGAGCTTCCCGTTTAAAGAGACGAGGCAAAAATAAATGAAAACTTAAAGAAACATTACTTAAAAATCCCTATAAAAGAGAGCTCTGTGGCATTTAGAAGTGGTGATATTACATTGACTTTGTCCAATTCTGTTTTAATTTTCAGTTGTGGTTCTCTGGGATAGGGTGAGGCCAGCCCCTTCCCAAGTATTATTTTGTGTGTCTTAGCCCTTTGTTCTCAAGTTAGGTAATAAATAACTTAGGGTTTAGTCCTTCCGTTCATTCAGTAACTCTGCCTGTCCTATCATAGTGCAGGGCTAAAACTAAGGTGTTGTCATGGAGCAGAAAGACCACTAGATTAGGAATCTAAAGATCTCCTTTAGTTCATCTTAGCTTAGGACACATCTTTTCTACTCTCTCCAAGCCTTGGTTTCCTCATTTGCTAAAGTAAGGTTACTAACACCTTCCTGGCTGAGTTAACAATTTTTCTATGGGTATCATATAGATTTAATTTAGTATGCATGTTTAGGTGTTTTCCTTGTAGAAGTGATACAATCTGAAATGCAGATATTTCCTGACAGAGTCTCTACTCCCAAGGACCTTATAATCTGTAAAAGAATTGAGATAAATACAGAAAATAACTATAAAAGAAGTAGGAAATAATAAATCCCATAAGAGAGTTCAGACTGGTTAACAAATTCAGAGTATGGAAGGCAGTATAAAGGAGGAGCAATGAACCTGAGGCTTGGGTAGGCTTTGTCAGGTAGAGGTTGTAGAAAACATATTCTAAAGAATGGAAAGAATATTAGGGACGTGGGAGAGTCTACAACATTTGAAGAACCCAAAAGATCATTTGGACCAGAACCTAGGGATTGTGAAGGGAAGAGAGTTAGCATTAGGTCACAGAGGCTTTGAACATCAGACTGCAAAGTTTGAAGCTTTTCAGCCTACAGTGTGGAAACTTTGGAAGAGTTTAGAAAGAGAGAAATAGTGACAGATCAAGTGAGATGTTGTACGTGAAAGCAGTGTTGAAACAAGTGAGGTTATGATATAGGAGGCATTCAATTAATTCCTATGTCCTCTTGAATAAATTACGTGTCCACTCGTCATACCGATGTACCAGTTGGCAGTCCCAGTCTGATGTTCCCCGAGATAGTACCTACTCCTGCCAAATAGTGTAGCATTTAATTCTGCCTTCCAAGAAACTGGAAAAAATCAATCTCACTTGTCATTTCAATGGCTAGAACAATAGAAAATAACACATGTGTACAAAAGTCTTATAATTGCCAGAACCTTGAGAACCTTGTAATAACTTTGTCTTAGCCATCTTTACCCATATCGTTATAAAATTATCAGTGAGAATATAATGATTAATAATAAAAATACAATGAAAACAACTACCTTCTCTGGTGCACTTGCTATTTGCCAGGAACTGTATAATTGCCTTAATTACATTACTAAATTTAGTCCTTACAATACTCCTCGTATAAATTTTATAGTCTCATTACAGGTGAGGAAGCGATAGAGCTACTGAGTAACTTGATCAAGACCACACAGCTATAAGGCATCGGTGCTGATTTTCAGCCTAAAGTGTTTTATAATCCAGAAACTGAATTCTTAACAACTTTGCTATTTGTTTTAATTTTTATTCTGCTTCCTAACTTTTCTACAGTGAACATATATTATTCATGGTTTTAAATAATGAACTCATTCCACTTTTTTTTTTTAATCACCTTAAAAACAAGATTTGCCACCAGTCTGATTCTGATTATGGCTTCTGCTTACACATTTTAGGGTTGAATTTTACCAAGACAGAAGGATCTTGTCATCTTAATCATGCCTGCCAAGCCCACCTTTTGAATCTACCCTAATGAAACACTTCTAAACTATTTTACTTCTCTGTGGCTCTGACTCCAAGTCTAAAGAGCAATATTTTAAAAAATCTTTGATCTTAGCCTTGGTAGAAATATGAGATAAGCCTGACTGCAGCAGAGATGTAAGTCTGGCAGTGATGGTGAGAGGCTCTGACCTGGAGAGTCAGACACCCTGCTGTCCGTCCGAGTGTAGAGAATGGTGAGGGACAGCGCTCTGTCCTTCCCTCTCAACATAGTTAACATTTGTCAGGTCTTCCTACCCCTACCATGGTCTTGAGGAAAAGGAAGAGGAGGAAGGAGGAGACAACACTTGGAAGGCTTCCTCACTAGGGATCATTGAATCACGGATAGAGATGCAACTTCAGGGACGGTCTCATCCAGTTATTGCCATTATAGAAAAGGAAGCAAAGTGACTTGATCAAGATCACCCAGTGAATTAATGAAAGTTTCAGCAAGGTGCTTTCAAGAATAAATACAACAAACTTACACTAGTGTGCATACGTGATGAGGGACAGAAAGGTGAAGGGGTCAGGGATCAAGAAAAGTATCTCAATATTTTATAAAATGAACTCAGAACTCTTTGATATTTTACTCAATCCGTCTTAGTGTTTGTATTATAGAATCCTTTTTTTTTAAAGAAAAGTTAAAGGCTTCAATTTCCAGACATATGCAAAGGCTAGTGCTGGTATACTCTACTAGGGTGCAAGACATTTTTAACCCCCAAACTTCAAATTTAAAAAAAAATTCCTTTAAATCACCCAAATGTGCTTGTTTGCATCTGCTCAGAGTCAATGTCTTTTTTCGCTTGTCTGTCTCATTTGGTGGGCAAGCTGTCTTCAGAATCTTCCTCCTCACCAACTGTCTTACTGATGTCATTTGAGTCTGTTAGTCATACATCCTTGGGAGAATGGTGGGTGGCAATTAGCAGCCTCTCTTCAAGGTAGCTCTTGGTGCATGTGGCCTCCTTGTCACTTTATTAAGAAAATGGCTAGATAACAATCATCATCTCCCCGTGATCTGCTTTTCTGAAGGTAGGATTGGCATCTCATTTCTAATTGTATTCATTAAAAGTCGTGTTGTCAGCTTACCTGGGAGAAGCAGCACTCTCATTAGGCATGTGATTTGTCTCTGTAAGGTTCATTAAAATCTCATTTCAGTTGGAGAAAGTAGCAACTTTTCTACTGGGCATATCAGAGAAGCAGATGCAGAATCTGTAGGTAGCAGCTGTTGGAAAAAGAGAAAATAAAGTTTGGCAGCATCCAGCAAACACAGAATGCTTGAAGCCTGAAAATACTTTGGAGCTCAAACTGGTTCCTACCTTATTGCTAGCATTATTGGATCCTAGAGAATGATTACTAGACATTAGCAAATAATTTTTAAATTTATATGAAAAACACTTTTCTGAAATTAAAGCTTTAGGTGTTTATAATTCTTTGATTTTTACAAGTGATAATTAAAATTAGTTATTTCCACTGTTATAAAGAATAGAAGATATCTATGATGATATATATGATCAGAGCCACTCACTACTTACACTAGACTATCTTCCACCCCATCCATTATTAGTACTCGGGTATTGGAATAATCCCATAAATTCTGGCCCTAGGGAAGTGTATGGGGAGAAAGGATTTATCTGCCTTTCTCCCCTCTTTTCAATTTGCTTCCTCTTCTGAGAATTTAAGGCAGAGATTTCAAAAGTCTAGATCATCCTCACCAATCCACAGTCAGCCTCTATTCTACACTTCCATGGTTAGAATGATTACATGGTAATTTGGTATTTACAGAAATACAGATATCTGGCAATTGACTGGACCTTGAAAAATGATTAGAGTGGCCATGTGGTTTTGTTTTTTAAAAGTTGACATATTCCATATACCTTTCTCCTACTTATCTCCAGAAATGTGTTTATTACATTCTTTATTTTGCTGGTCAGTGATTGATGAGAATACAAGTTGATCCCATTTTATGTGTTAGCATCCTAAAAATTTTGTATTTATGCATTAAACCACATTTCTAATTTATGACATTAAAATTCTGAACTCACTCCCCAAAGAGGAAAATAACCTAAGTGACTTAAAATCCCAACGTTAAAGAAACATTCTGCTTTTGTGTAATCTATGAATTTAAATAAAAAGATAATAAAATGACAAGTCAACTTTTAGTATAATTGCATATCTAGTAAAGTTTCAGACACACCAAAATACAGATGATAGCACAGATACGCTGCTTTTTGGAGCTAGGACATATCCCTGAACTTGAGAAGTCAGGGCTTTGTGTAGAAATATACAGGATTTTCTAGGAAAGAAAACTAATGCATAAACTAATGCATAAAATTAGGAGGGAAGAAGGATTTCAGAGTCTATTTGTGCACAGTGATTCTCATTCAATTTTTACGACTAAGAAAGCAATGTAATTCAAACAGGACCAAAATATTTCACTCTCTTTGATCACCTGTATGTCAGGGCGCCAGTGAAAGCAGGCCACAGCAAAGCGCAACATCTTCTATAACCAGATCTAAGTTGTTACTATTATCTTTCTTCATTACAAATATTTTTTGATAACACCATTAAATGACCTTAAGAGTTTTCTCTGTATTCCACTTTACTTAGTATATATTTATTTTCATGGCGACAGTGATAACTTGTACATCTTTAACCCCGAAGAGAAACCAGTTTCCTAAATTGAAAATATCAAGACAGTGTTAATTGCTACTTATATATTCATCTATGGCATTCAAATGACGTTGTTACTAAATTTTAAATCGAAACAAGGAAAACTTTAGCCTTGCTCTGATTACAATATTTATATCATTCATAATTGTGCCACTCTCCCTAGATAGGTTTCTCGAGAGGGCCATTTTACAGACATTCCAGTACCTTTCATTTCCTATTTGGACTCTCAAAGGTATTTCCACGGTAGTAGGAAACAAAAACTTAAATTAGACAATTGTACAAACTCGTAATATTGAGACGTACTGGCTTCAGTTTACACTTTACCAGAACGTTTACCCCATATTTCAACCTTGTTACTGTCTTACTATATGTCAATGATTCTTCTTTACAGAGAAGACTTTCATATTAAACCTTTGGGAGAATGGAAAGTGACAGATGGGAAAAATCTGCCTGCTCTGATTAGTACAGTTTATGCAGTTGAACAATAAGGGTTTGAACTGTGTAGGTCCACTTATATGTGGATTTTTTTCAGTGAATACTGTAGATATATGTTCTCTTCCTTATAGTTACCTTAACATATCCTTTTCTCTGGCTTTATTGTAAAAATGTAGTATATAATACATATAACATATGAAAATGTGTTAATCTACTGTTATCAGTAAGGCTTCCGGCCAACAGTAGGTTATTAGTTAAGTTTTGAAGAAGTCAAAAGTTATATGTGGATTTTGACTGCATGGGGGGTTGGCACCCCTAACCTCCATGTTGCTTGAGGGTGAACCATATGTAAAAGCTTCCTGGGAGCCTTACAAAGCGCTGAAGGGGGCTGTCACTGTGCCACTGGCAAGCCTCCCACTGAGGAACATTTTTTCCTGGCTGGTCTGTATGTAGGAGGTTGTATTGGGGTTGGAGTGTGTGGGGTGCTGACAGCTGTGAGGCCTGATTTAGCAGATTCCACTCTGAGATGGAGTGACCTGGAATACACTAGTACCCCAAATCAGGATTCATCTGGCTATGTTTCTGCAAAACTGTAGTTGTCCCTGCTGTTTGCCTAGGATGTTTACAAAGTTGGAAAAGCACTTTTCAAACACGAGCACTTTCTATCGATGCCTCAACCTTGTACGTTTAAAAGGAAATAGAGTCATCTTATGTAGGATTCAAGAATCTTCGGATGATTCACAAACAGAATTTAAAGAAGCAACGTATTTTTAAACTTTACCAATTTTTCCTCATTTTACCTTCTCTGAAACCTAAGTGCTATTGGTATTCCTCTCACTGAGCACACCTTAATTCAAAGCGCGCATGCAGTGAATGATACCTGAGTCTGTGGCCAGATGAGGTAGACGTATACTAAAAAAGAACAGCCATAGTCATAAGGAATTTTAAATCTTATGTTAAAGCACAGAAGAATTTTATGTGAGGACTGGGTAAGACAAAGAAATCTTTACTTAGTTTTTGTAAAATATATTTTCTATATATTTTTAGCCATGATTCTGTATAGACTGTCCTCATGGGATTTTTCTTTTTCTTAGTAATGCAGATTTAGAATTAATGAGATCTCTCTACTTCCTATAGACCAATGATCTGGACTCTGACAATAATCCTAATTTTTGTTAAGATACATAAGTTCAGTGTTAAACATACTTATCCAACTCTTTCATGCTGGCCCAGTGTATGTAGAACAATCTGCTGACTTGCTCATGCAGAGATCTCATGTTATTGTCACTTGTCACTACTATTCATAAACTACTTGTTCAAGCTGTCATTAGAAGTTTTGCCAAATCTTTTTTCTCTTTACTATTTATATGTTTCACAGAAACTGGGCAAAAAAAAAAAAAAAAAAAATGGCAGTTTTCTATCAGGAACACTAAACCATCAGGTGGCTTTAGCTCTAGCAAAACTGCGCCCAGAGGCAACTCTTCCTGGGATTCAAGGTGGTTAAAAAATTAGAAAATGGTTTTCACTCTTTTTAGAAGATGGGCCGTCTTAGGAATCCCTTTTATCCTTGCAAAAGAGGACAGTGATGTAAAAGTTCAGTGATGTTTACCTAGGACAGTGCCTCTCCTTCCAACTCCCCACCTCATTTCATCCCATTTCTTCCGAAAAGAAGAAAATACCAGATCTAGGACATCCTTGTCATGACAGATTAAGGAATGATTCCTCTAAAAAAAAAAAAAATAGACCACCCCCAAACTGCAAAAGCTCTAAATTAAATAGCTTTACATGTGGGAGCCCTTGTTTTTACTAGAACTTGGGTGAGTGGCTGTCTATATTGTCTAGGCTGAATGCTGTTCCCTGCATGGTATCATTTCACTTTGTGGAAAAAAGGAAACGCGTGTGTGTGTCATCTGAGATCCATGGCTGCCCCCACCCAGCGACTGACCGAGCATTGGTAGCCCCAGTGATCGAATGTGTTCAACAGCAGAGGCAGGTGTGGGAGTCAGAGGCACCTCGGTTCATCCCAGGGCTCACTACCTGTGTGACCTCGGACACGTTACTTAACTTTGGCAAACTCCACTTTCTATATCTTTAAAATCAGGATCACATCAATTTCATACATAGGCAGGATGATCGTTAGCATCTTTAGTTGCTAGTTCTCAGGGGCCCTAACATTGAAAGAATTTACTGAGCGTCCCATTTGTGTGGTAATACTTCCATAAGTCATCTGACACTTCTGTATTTTGAAGACTATGGAAAGTGATTAGGAATTGACAGTTGTGATTTTTAGAAACCATAAAAGAATAGCTCATCTGACTGATTCTTTTGTTGTTGACACTGCAACAAGTTCTCAGTGTTTTGTGTGTACATACCTAGAACAATACATACAGAAACATTAAAGCAGACTCCCTGAGACTCTTCCTAAATCCCCTAGAAAGAACAACCCGAAAGAGCACAAGAAATTACGTAAATTCCAAGTGGAATGTGTGGAAGAAAATGAATCTTTAACCAGCCTCCTGTTGTGGTCAAGACTTAATAAGGGACATTTGTATCCTGGATGACACTCTAGACAGATGTCCATATTTTTACTTCTAATTAGGGCCTTTATCCCGAATCTCAATAGGGTCAACAATATCTTCTGAGCAACATCCACTTCGGGGGAAAAACCTGGAAAAATAGTGACTTGGCAGCTTCCTAAAACCCTTTAGGGATTAAGGCATCACTAGAAGTAGGGAGCGGGAGTGAAGGAAAGACAGCAAGAGAAAGGCCAGAATGATTTGGCCTAAACAGGAAAAAGCTGAAAGGAGTTTTTCCTTATCCTTATTTCTGTGAAGGAATATTGCAGAGACTGACCATTAGACCATTCGCTGGACAAGAGATTAGGCTGAAAATTAGAGACTATATTCATGATCACAGCTGTGGGTTCTGAACAATCGGCTGATTCCAAGCATATGAATCAAAATTGTTAGATTCTGTTTCTTTGTTCTAAAAATTTTGAGTTTGTGATAAATGATATTTATGTTCCCTTGGAGCTCAGATATCCTAGATTCAGTCCCTGACCATATGATGTTACTAACATCCAAAGAGACCACTCATGTAAAAGCATTTGGTGCCAATCCAGGCTGAGCAAAAAACATGAAACAATGGCACAGTGTGTAGCTTTTCAGCTCAAGAATGGTAGAAACCCGCTATGAGGTAATAGAAATCCAAAAACTAGTAATGCATTGCTCTGATCATACTAAGGATATTCGTCTGCACGATTCACTCAACAGACACTCACTAAGTGCCGACTATGTTCCAAGCACTGTACCAGACCTAGGAATACAAAGATAAATAGCACAGGCTTCCTCGAAAGGTTCTCCCAGTCGGTGGGAAACCTGGCCGTCACAGAGCAGTGTAATAAGCACAATGACGTGTTTGCAGGGCATGCTATGGGAACACAGACCTGTCCCAGAATAGAGGGAAGGAAGTCTTCAAAGACTTCCCAGATGAAGTGATAGGTCAACTGAGGTTTAAAAGGTAACTAGGAATTAGACACCTTGTGCTTTAAAGAACAACAGAGCTTTACACCTGAAGTCCTGGCAGGGAGGCAGAACGTCAACAGCCGGGGCTGACATCCTCAAAAGCAAGTGGGTTGCAGGCAGCTACTCGGGCTCCTTGAGCAGACTTTAACCCTAGAGATTATAATTTCAACAAAATTTTTAGACCAAGGATTATAATTTCAACACTTTATGGCAGTCAAGATTTTGGTTGCCAAAAATAAAAACCAACTCAGGCCAACTTACAGGAAACAAAGCATGCTTTAGAACATCAGGTAGCTCATAAAATCAATGAAGAGACATGAGAAGTCCTGAAAAACCATAGGAACCAAGGGAGTTGAGTCATGGCCAAGATCACCCAACAAGACTAGTCGGCTTTGAATACTGTAAAACCAACCATACAGGACACGTGACCATGGCCTACACTCTGCCACTCCTGGACACTTGCACTTACTGCTAAACTCTCACTTCAGCCACACCAATATGAATAACCTCCATTTTTGTACCTTTGTTCCACTCCTATTTCTGAGCCATAGTTTCCACAGGGCTTGTAGGAAAACATCTGCCTTGAAGGGACTTGCCTTGTCTTTTATCTGTTTACAGATACTGGACAGCCAGGAAAGTGCAGATGCGCACGCGTGCGCGCGCACACACACACACACACACACACACACACACACGTCCACAAAACCTTGTCTCTGCCTGGCTTGCAGAGATTGTTTTGAGCATTTGCAATAAAAGGCATTAAATATACTGAAGCAAAGTATTATGTAAGTATAAAGTATTATTAACATAAGTGATTAGCTTCAGTCAGTAAAAATTATAAATCTCATTTATGCTCTTTGTAACATGGGAACAGTTATTTTTTTCTGAAATGATCTAAGTTAGCTACATTTTGAAGTGAGGCTGAATGTCATTATAATATAATACACTAAACTTCTCCTTCGAAAGGAACATTTGCATATTTAAATTTAAGTGAAATTTAAATAGTTCTGAATAGACCTATTAAATCAATGTCCTAAATGGTAACCACAATATTATTATATAACATGTCTTTTGTTTAGAGACATTATGCAAGGTATTTTGAATAACATTTTAAAGATCATTTCAGTTTTTTATAAAAATATCTGGAAATAACCATAAGGATAAAAAGCATTGTGTTCATTGATTTGTAGCATTTATGAAAATGTGATGTGCTAACTCAGAGCTTTCAATGTCAAGTTATTATGAGAACTGAGATCCATTTGTATTAAAGTTAGTTTGGCTGTTGTAACCAACCAAAAAAATCCCAATGACTTAAACTATTAAGGGTAAATTTCTTGCTCACATCACAGTTCAGCATGGACCAACAGAGTCATCTTCATGTAGACATCCAGAGACAGGGCCCCATCTAGCTAGTACCTCTGCTTTACCCTAAGCCCTCCACTGTACACTCTGCATCCAACCAGAAGACAGGGAAGAGAGAGAATATAAAGGAATACAGGGGTGGTTTTAAATATCTGTCTTTATTTAATTCTGAAAGCAAAACATGGGGTGTCTCGATCAGAGATCAGACCTACTGTTGTTTACAGCAATAACTGAGTTAGTTCCTCATGCCCCATTTCCCCCTGGGGAGTTTTATGAGTCAGGAGCGGGAAGGAATATATATCAGTTCCGTTAGTTAGAGCCCTGTCACATGACCACTCTTGACTTCAAAAGAGGCTGAGAAATGTAGTCTATGTAATGTATGTGAGGACCAGGAAAAAAACAACAGATTTTTGTTAACAGCTCATGGTCTCTGTCACATGGACTTACGTGGATTCTTAATGCCATAGAGTAAATGCAGAGGGAACTTCCTGCTGTATTCAAAAGGGGTAAGAAGAGAGGATAGTTGGTTGACCTCTATACTCAACTCTCTATGTGGGGCAGGGCTGTCTGACAAAGCTAAAACTCAAGTCACTACATCTGTACTACATATGTATCTGCAATTTCGCTCCTCAGTGTGACTGGCTCATCAAAACTACTTTTGTTTTCAAACTCTGTTTAGGAACTGTGGTAGGCAGAATATTTGCCCTGAAAAATGTTCACATCCTAATTCCCAGAACCTGTGAATATATTACATGGCAAAGGGGAATTAAGGTTGCAAGTGGAATTAAGGTTGTTTTAAAATGGGGAGATTATTCTGGGTAATCCAGGTAGGGTCAATGTAATCGCAAAGATACATGATAGTGAGAGAGGCAGGAGATCAGAGTGATGCCATATGAGACGACCTGACCTACCATAGCTGGCTTTGACAATGCAGGAATGATGGTTCTGTAATCAAAGGAGTGTGGGTAGCCTCTGGAAGCTGGAAAAGGCAAGGAAATGGATTCATCTCTAAAGCCTTCAGAGTGATACGCAGCCCTGCTGACACCTTGACTTTAACCCAGTGGATCCATGTCAGACTTCTAACCTAAAGAATTGTAAGATAATACAGTTGTGTCACTTTAAGCCACTAAATTTGCAATTATTTGTTGCAGTAGGAACTATAGTAGGTTATCGCTCATGTAAAATGGAATGGGGGAGCCTATTGAAATGCTGGTCACTGGAAGAGCTGCCCAGACAGAGGTGACTGACTCCATAAGACTTATTATTCACCCAGAGAAAAGTTACCCAAAAGGTGCTGGCACGATCTAAAATGTTTCCTAGACTTGCTGAGATATCACTACATCATCTTATGCCTGAGATATCATCTTCATTCCCCTTTTAAATGCAGAGCTTCTGTAGGAGCTTGAGAAACAAAGTCCTCTGGTGTCTGATAACTGATGTTAGGTGGCAGAAGAACACATCTCACTTTACCCTGAATTCTTTTGATCTGTTTATGTCAAAAATTAGGAGTTGAGAAAAGCCATCAAAGCACGAAATTGAAATCTATTGTCAGCCAAATCTCTTACCTTGCACAAAACATGAACTGCATGTGAGTGAATGCATCTATGCCTCCAACTTCAAAATCTTTCACTTTATTGCTCCAGAACACATGAGCCAAGTGCTTCTCTCTTGTTGTACTGTCTCGTTTCTTCTCATTGTGACCAGTCTTAGTCTTATTTCAAAGCGTCTCATTGTTTCTACCCGGGAGAAGAGGTTAGCAGGTTAACAGAGCTCACACTTCAGGATAATACTGTCTGGATGCTGCTCAGAGCTTAAAGCAAGAGAGTTTTAATTAGTGTTAAAATTTCAGAAGAAAGGTGGTAAAGACAGAGAACATGTAAATGTTTTCTAGTCTACTGGCCCAAATAATGATAAACTTGAAATATTGCAATAGAGTGAAAAGCTATAGAACTTTATTTAAAAATCTGTTATGTTCTTTCTGGAAAGAAGGGAGCCTAAGAACTGGATTACAAGAGTCCTTCATGTTGCCATTCATCTCTCAAACTGACAGAATATCCTAGTTTTTCATAAAGTAACTTGATATGACTAGAGTTTGACTTGATTCCACTAGGAAATAACAAACTGTACAGTGAGGAGAAAAGTTACAGGCAAGAGTGAGCCCAGTTTTTGTGTAACAATTTTCACATCCAAGGAGCACACAAGAAGATAATTTGATTTTATTGCATTATTTTAAAGTACTTAGGTCCTAGGACACTTGGTCTTGAGGCAGTGCCACCGCATTGGTAAAAAGTTCCAGCTAAGTTAATTTCTGGCATAAAGCGAGTGAGAGTTGATTTTCTTTCAGTATTTTCCATTTAAATTGAGAGCTATTCAATCTAGAGCTTAAGTAGTTTTAAAGTGAAATGTTAAGGGATGCATATGAAAACAAAGTTCACATTAAAGAAATAATGATTATTAAAAATGATTTTGAAAATAATATAACTTTTTCATTTTCATGACACTGTTACTGGAGTAAAAGGGGTCCATCTGCCTGTGTGCGTCTAAGTCCTATGAGATACGCACAGGCTTTGCAGCAAGGAAAGTAAGGTTTATTAGAGGGTTGCAAGTCCCAGAGACACAGGCGAGCTATTACTCAAAGGCCTGGCTCCCCGGGGTGTCTCAAGAGGACAGATTATATAGGGAAAAAATCCTTAGTCTTAGAAACTAAGGGAGTTGGGGTTGTGGCTGCTACTGTTTGGATAGGGCCGGGGTAATTGTTCACCATGTTCCTCTGGTTCTGGAATCAGCCATGGCACCATCCTGTCTGGTCCTGTTGCCTGGTCCCATGGCTTCTGGGGCTGTTCTGCCTCAATGGGCTTAGGGCTGATACATGTCTAAAGACAAGATGTTAACATTAGTTTAACCAAAACTTATTGTCTTCATGATCATAGACCTAAGGCTTTATTTTTGAAAGATTTGACACTGGCTGGAACCTTATGTCCTAAAGCTTCATGGTTAAGGGAGTAGGTGTACCAAGGTGGAAGCATAAAGGGCGGGGGGGAGGGGCGGGCAGCAAGTGAGTCACAATGCCATTATCTAGGCAAACCAGCTTTAATCAAAGAAAAAGCTATAAGTGAGTTCTTGGTGTGGTTACAACACCTATGTACAAGATTTTAAGATTCCTTAGAACATTGGAAAAAAAAGGCTATCATCCAATCTTGCTAGATTTGCAAAAGGCTAATACAGTATAAATACACACAATAAAGGTCCATTTACATCACTATTTTTGAAACTTTGAATAGAGAATTAGAGGCTGCATTCTTTATGTGCTTCAGAAATCTGTCTCATTGTTTTAGAACCACATTTCATTTATATATATATTTATATATATATGTATATATATGTGTGTGTGTGTGTGTGTGTGTATCTTATATATATGCCTAGCATAAAGTGTTCATTAAATTATTGTTAAAAATTTGAAAAGTGAAAAAAATATCTTTGCTGTTACCACATTCCCAGACCCTAATTTCTCTAGGCCACATTTACCTGAGAGGTAGAAAAAATAAATCATGTGACAACTATGGTCATTCATGCCTTGTAGCCATCATCCCAAAACCCCAGGCACACCAGTCTTTCCTTTCCTATTCAAAAATTATAGGTCCTCTTCTAAACCATCCCAAGTCATTCTAGCCTTCCTTTGCCACTTTGGAGTAAGTGGCAGACTCTGTAGTTAACATAACACAAGCCCCTTGGCTGCTTCTATTATAGAAGATGGTAAAGCTAAACACTAGAATTCCTCGTCCCTCTGTGAGCTGGCGTGGCCATGCAACACAGTTCTGGCCAATGATGTGTAAGGAGAAGTCTCCTGGTGCCACATTATTTTTCTCACCTTCTTCCTGTCTGGAACACAGGATGTCTTGAAGTATAATAGCCATTTTGTGCCCATGCTAGTATGGCAGGCAGGTTTTAAGGTGCCTCCCATGATCCCTACTTCCTGATGTTCATCTCCTTGTGAAATAAACCCCTATTTCTTAAGCTATTTCATTTATCAAGATTTCTGTGGCTTGGATTTAGAAGCAATCCTTATTAGTACAAGTTGGCTTGTAGCCCAAGTTGCTACCTGAACTCTGAGCACAGCTTTCCTCTTGTTTATGATGACTCTTTAGTTTGAAAGGTTGTAGCTGCTACTACCATAACTGTCTCAAGACATGCCCCCAATGGTATGGTTCTAACTTTTCTTTGGCTCCAATAATTAAACTGAGGTGGGGGAAGGACTCTCCTTCATCCAATATTAAAAGAGAATGGAAAGGGAAAGGGAAGGTTAATTTTTTTTTTTTTTTGAGTATCCAAACTATGGCTCTAGAACTTCTGAGTTTATTGTGAACATATAAATGTGATTATAATATATCATGTTGCAACTTTCATCAGAATAGGTACTTTTAGTCATGACAGTTTTTATTTCTATATCATCCTCCAAAGTTTACACAAGCCCCCATCAAATATCTTTTTTACTCACCTACTTCCTATTGCAAGTCCTTATCACTCCTAATATGATTTCTCTTTTAACCTTTGGGCTCTACTTTTTCTTAGTGACTTGAATATTTAGTTCTGAAAATTTCCTACCAACTTCCAATCCCGTGAGTTTTATCCCATTGCCAGGAAAATTAAAGTCAACTGGGCCTGGAAGGGTCCTCGCTTCACCCTCGGAACCCTGGCTACATAGGTGAGTCTTTTGCATGAATTACCTTATCTTGTACCCAGTCAAGTACATACAACAATACCTCCATTATAGAGACAAGGAAACTGAGGTGCAGAATCATAAAATTTTAAATTTAGAAGAACCTTTTAAGAAGCCCCAGTGCTCTGTCTACTATACAGAAGAGGTATTTGGGAGTAAAATGAATTACGAATATGATTCTACTTCTTGTAATGGCTCCAACATTTACAGCTCTGTGACCTGGGTTAAATACTTTACCTTCCCTAAGAGCTTCTATTTGATGAGTGAAACTTCTTGCCCACTCTGAAGCGCTGTGGTGCAGACAAAAGGGATTCGTGAATATAAACAGTTTTTGAAAGCTCTAAGCACTACTGACTGCATAAACTGCAGGAACATTGGGACTCACACACTTGTGAATGCACATTGCTCATTAAAATCATACACTACCCTGTGTTTCATGAGGCTGGATAAAAACACAATCTTTGAATGATTGTTACACTATGTACAAATAAGATTTCACAAACACAATTATTTTGAATATCATTTTTATTTTTTACATTTTTGAGGTTTAATTGTCTTGATTTTGTAGATTTGTTTGGTCTTTCAGAAGTATTTTCTCCATATATTGAAGTTGTTTACTCCACAGTGATTGGATCTCTGCTTCATAAAGAAAGGAACTAATCTATAACAATTCAAAGCTGACCTCAGATGCCACTTAGTCTCAGGAACACTTGGCATAAATTATATTTATAAGCTCTTTTATTCAAAATATCTGTCATGAAAATATCACATTTTCATAGTGGTGTAGCTGCTTACATACTGAATGTTTTAAAATAAAACATAATAGTTAAAAGAAGAGAGCTTGAGTCTAGAATTTATGAATAATAGACAAACCGAGAATTTTTAATGTCGATTTATCCTCTCCTTGGCCTTTCGTCAAAGCAAGGAATGTCACTTGGCAACTGATGTCTAAGGATAATCAACATGGGTTCGACTATAATGATTTACTTTTCCTAGTGAATTTCCAGCAACATAGTCAAACATGAGGAAAAGTAGTCCAAAAAAATCCTTCAGGATTATTTCATGCCTCTATTATTAAAAAATATTTAAAATTAATGTAATATTTTGCTTTATGTCAGTCATCATGGGGTATACCAAAAGATGAGTTTAGCTTTTAGTTGTTGTTTTTGTTTAAGGAGGAGATAAATATAGGCATTGTTTGGTTTCTTCCCTTCAGGAGCTTAGTCAGCAAAGGAAATGTGAAGGCTCCTTAGCTGGATTCTAAAATCAGCTCTCTTTCTACTTTAGTGATTGCTGAAATCCCAATTTGATAATTGCTTTAAAGTTAGAACTGGGGTGAGGTATAAAACAGTTCATGAAAATCTGTAATGTCTCCTGGCTTCTCAATCTTCCCTGAGAATCCATAAGTTGACATCCCGATACCTCCACAATGTTAACCAATTCATCTTGATGTGTCATGCTTGAAGGGAACAACACACGCAATCCAGAATAACGTTTGCCCCTGCTTCTGCAATGCTATTAGTCTTTGCTATGAGAACCAAGACATTAGGGCTTATTCTGGAGACTGTCTTTCCCCAGGTGACTCAGTGCTGGGAGGTAGAACGCTAGACCAGGGCATGCTACACCCTGTCTGCCTCTTCCAACCTGTTTCAACCATTCCTATGGGCCACAAGATGCTGCTTAATGGAACATTGTATCAAAAGTATCAAAAATTAGAAAAACAGAGGCATCGATAAATAAGATAAAGCATGGAAAACAATGAGCACAGTGCCCTACACATTAAGCACTCGGCAAATGTTAGCTGTTCTGTTATCTTCAATGATGAGAGTAGCATTTTTCATAAACCATTCTTGCTGTTTTACCTCCAGCTATAAATTAATTGGCATGTAGGCCACGAAGCATTCATCCAAAATCCACCAGTGTGGACATTTCACCTGCTGCTTGTTCAATCTGGAGTCTAGCACAAGTTCCTACCACATTTTTACAAATGAGATACTAAAAATGAAATCAATAACTGTCTGCATTCACAGAAATGCAAACTGTTACAAGTAAAATGTAAATACCATTCCTGAGTAGCAATTTGCTCTGGCATCTAATTCATGGGATTGTAACATATAATTTGAGATGATAGAGGATTTCTATTAATCTCATAAAATACCGGGCATGTACACGCAAAATATAGCAAAAGAAATGTGATTCTGCCTATAAAACTGGTGCATTTTTTTGGGTAATTTGTAAGCAAAAGAACTAGCATTTCTATATACTTGTGAATTATTTTATTATGTAACTATTAGAAAATGCCAATAATATTGACCAAAAACAGATGTTTGAGAGCTGCCCGAAATCAATAGTTACAGTGAACTCTGTATTTCTTTGTTCATTTTTTATAACATTCAGAAAACAAGAAGGAAAGCAAGATGTTGGTCTGAATCTATTGAAGTCTGTTTATTTTAGACTTTGCTTGGCCACCACTTTGAAAAGTGTTTGCTGTTGGTTTTCATTTATTTCTTAAACTTCTGTCTTATGTGATTTTAGATCTTTGGAATTATTGTTGTTTTTCTAAGACTGACTCATACCCTCCCCTTCACCCTCTCTCCCTCTATTTTTAATGTAATTCAGATGTTAATACTCTACTCTTTGAAACAGATGATTGATAAGTAGCATGTTCTTGTTGGATTCCTTGCAGAAAAAATAAAAACTTACTATGAAATAAAAAATGAGTTAAAATAGTCGAAAGTAGAATTTAAAAAAGTTTGGCTTTGTACAGAGAAGGCTATTATTATTCATGTATTTATCCATGACTGAAAAAAAACGTTGCTAGAGAAAGCAGTGTCCTTCTTTTAGGGCAGAAAACGGCCCTGGAGAAAAGTGAGTTCCACTTCTCATTAAGCCATAAGCCTCAGCTTTCTTTGCCATACTTTTTCCTCATGTCGCAGGTGGGTCGATGGAGTCCCTGGAAGTCTCCATATCTTTGTTAAAGCTCTTGTTTTAAATATTATTAAAAATATTTTTAAAAATAAGGAATAAGCTTTTTCAGAAGGAAAGTGTGTTGTAAAAACTGTGCCTATAACATGAAAAATATGAAGGTGGACACTTGAGGTAGGAGACATCTGCCAAGGATGAATAGCAAGGGCTGTATTCCCTCCAGCAGCTCAGAGTCTAGAACGGAAGTCAGCATATGATTTCTATAAAGGGCCACAAGGAAATATTTTCAGCTTTGTGGATTATAAGACCTCTGTGGTCTTTGGAGCATGAATACTCAACACCATGGTAATACTCAGTACTGTCTACTGTAGAACGGAAGCTGCCATAATCAATAAATAAACTAGTGTGGCTGGGTTCTGATAACATTTTATTTTGGACTGATGTCTGAATGTCATGTTTCCACCATCGTAAAAAGATTCTTTTAATTTTTCTCAATAATTTGAAAATGTAAAAAAAAAAAAAAAAACCCTTCTTAGTTCATGTGTTGAGCAAAAATAGACGGTAGGTCACATTTTCCACTCATTTAGAGAGTTAGAAAGGGAGCTTTATTTCATAGTCAAGTGTCAGGGCTAGAATTAGTGTTCAAAGGGTAATACTTCTCTTCCTTAAGAGTGGGGAATAATGTTTTTCCCCTTACAGTAGTTGAAAATTTGTCACAAAAGTTCTTGGTGCTGTCTTTGCAGGCATTTTATACAATAGAATTTTCCTTATTCAGATACGCAAGGTGATTGGATGTGGGAGAGTCAGAGGAAATAGATGATTCCAGCTAAGGAGGGAACTAGAAGGGCTTTGCCTTCAATTAGCTCCATAGAAGAATAGCTTCCCAGTGTTTAAGATGGAGAAAATTTGGCAGTGGCCAGAATGTTAAGGGCTGTCTTTGCAGGCATTTTATACAATAGAATTTTCCTTATTCAGATACGCAAGGTGATTGGATGTGGGAGAGTCAGAGGAAATAGATGATTCCAGCTAAGGAGGGAACTAGAAGGGCTTTGCCTTCAATTAGCTCCATAGAAGAATAGCTTCCCAGTGTTTAAGATGGAGAAAATTTGGCAGTGGCCAGAATGTTAAGGCCAAACTATCAGCAGGATTTTTTTTTTTTTTTTTTATTTTTGAATAATATTCCTGTGTGTGTGTGTATGTGTGTGTGTGTGTGTGTGTGTGTGTGTATTACATTTTCTTTATCCCTTTCTCTATTGATGGACACTTAGGTTGTTTCTGTTTCTTGGCCATTGTAAATAATGCTACAGTGAACATGGGGATTGTAAGGATACCTTTTTGAAATAATTATTTTATTTCCCAAGGATTAATATGCAGTAGCTAAATTGCTGAATGATATAGTAGTTTTATACTTAATTTTTTTAGGAACCTCCACAGTATTTTCCGTGGTAGATGCACCAATTTACATTTCTACCAACAGTGCACAAGAGTTCCCTTTCTCTACATCCTTGTCAACACTTGTTATTTGTCTTTTTGATAATAGCCATTCTAACAGGTGTGAAGTGATACCTCATTGTGGTTTTGATTTGCATTTCCATCATGATTAGTGACATTGAGCTTATGTATATCTCTTGGCCATCTTTAAGTCTTCTTTGAAAAAAAATTGCTCAGTTTCTATGTCCAGTTTTTAATTGTATTCTTTTTCTCTTTTGGATTTTGGATTTTAACTCCTTTTTGGATATATGATTTACAGATACTTCTATTGCCTGCAATTAGCTCCATAGAAGAATAGCTTCCCAGTGTTTAAGATGGAGAAAATTTGGCAGTGGCCAGAATGTTAAGGCCAAACTATCAGCAGGATTTTTTTTTTTTTTTTTTTTTAATTCTAAGCCTGAGATTCCAGAACTTAGGGCAAGTCCTGAAAGGGTCTGACTCCATGATAAATATTGCAAGTGTGTTAGAAAAGGATATGCCTGTCAAATCTTATACCCAACTAGGGCAAACTTAAACAATCATTAATAATAGTCAAAAAGTAGAAGAAAAGGAACAACATTTTATCCTAAGCCTCATTTAAAAGCTTGCTGTTAATGTGAATTCTTTAAGCATAGTTCTGAAAATGGTATTAAATATAAATGTATCAATGAAGAACTATGTTCTGACTTGAAAAAGGGAAAGCTCCTTCATCCTTCTCTCTGCCCTTCTCTCTTTCCTCCCTCCCTGCACCTTGTTTCTTCTCCCCACCCGCAATGTGAGCCATTGAAATCTAGTAACTTATAAAGTGGTTTCTGAACCCAAATAGTCAATAGAATCACCTAGAGGCCTCTTTTTAAAATATGAGTTCCCTGGTTCCAAACCAACCAAATTAGAATCTGGGGGGGTGGCATGAAATCAACTGTTGGTTTAGGTTGTTTTTTTGTTGTTGTTTGTTTGCTTACTTGTTTTTACAAACTCTCCAGGTGATTATTCCTGATGAACACCCAGATTTAGGAAGCATTGCATTGGAACAGTGGTTCTTGAACTGGAATGAACTTCAGAGTGATCTAGAGAGCTTATTAAAAGATCGCTGGGCGCCACTCCCATGGGTCTGGAGTGGTGTCTAAGAATATGCCTTTCCACACAAACTCCCCAGTGCTCCTGGCACTGCTGGTCTGAAGACCACACGCTTGTTGAGAATTACTCCAGGTCATAGGACCAGGACTCCTACTGTATCCCGTTGGCCACTTATCTTTAGTGTGGGTTTAAGTTTTAAACTATTCCTTAAAAGTTTCATCTGAAATCATAAACATGTAACAGTTTATACCAACCATCAAACCCGCCAGACAGTTCCTAAAGATAAACACTGAAAGCTGGGCCGTTGCTGCTTGAACATTCAGTTAACGGAAAACGCACTTAGAAAGCACCGTGATACCATGTAAACGACTCATGGCCAGTCCGATCTGATTGCTCTGGAGTTTAAATGTGGCCATAGGCATGTGCTCTCGTTTGGGACACTGGAATGCTATCACTTCATAGAGAGGGACTTAGGTTTCTCAGAGTCGAGGGGTGGTGGCAAATCAGACTCAATTTCTGTGTAAAATATGAGACCAAAATAACAATATTTTTCTGTAATAGAATATGTCTCCATGTGGGTCATTATTTTTACACCCTTCAATGCTTTGATGGGATCATTAAGATTCTCTCCCTTCAGTGCTTAACTTAAATATTGAAAACCAAAGCCAGAATTTAACATTTTGATGGCTTCTTGTCTGTAACTGCTAGTGTTTGTGTCTCAAAAATAGGAAATTTGTTGCCAGCTGAAGCTAGAGGATAAGGGGACCGTGACATCTAAGTTACCCACTCTTTATCTCATCTGACACCCACAATAACTCTCTGAGGAAAATGATAAGGCTCAGAGAGATTAACTTTCAAGGACATATAAGCAGCAAGTTCTGAATCAAAATTTATAAACAGTTCTGCCAGAGTCTCTCCTTCCTTGCAGGTACATAGACTCAATTCTCTAGCAGAGAGTCTGTTGAAAAGAATAACAAGCCACAACAGAATTATAAAGTGACACAAAATCTTAATTTCTTTTTAGAACTTGCCTCGATTTTATTTGAATTACCTCGATTTTTAGGACCTGCACACATACATCAACATATTTAATTTTGCAGATATTTTACACATGAAATCTGATTTTCAATCATGACATGTAAAATGCCCAGTGCCAGCAGTGAAGAAAATCATCAAGATCTATAGAAATATCTTAGAACATGCTGATTCCACTGAGCTATATTTACCATGGAGAGACACTTCTGTGAATGTCATAATCCTCTGGCAAAATGTCGACTGTATCCTCTGAATGTAAAAGTTCATGAAAATGAGAGAGGCTCCAGAGAGGCAAGGCACATGGGCAGCTGCGGGGTTGGACAGAGGATTAGAGGGAGTCTGCCTAGGAAGGCTGATGGCGGCAAGTAGGGGAGGCACACCTAATGTCAATCACACAGCCTCCAAGGGTCTCCCTAAGAAGCCATGGTCAGACCGATTCTCCTTACTCTCCAGCAAACCCACGAAAAGCAGCAGTAGAGGAAGATGTTTTGGCCTCGTGCCTTTTGCATATGGGTACCTGAGTGATAGGTAATATTAGAATAGCTTATTTGAAATCGATAGCTTCCAGAATTTGTAGCCAAGCTCCATTCACTAGAAACACAGCTCAGGACACAGCAGGTTTGTCTTGCTTGAAATAAGAATTCCACATTTTCCTATAAATATCTTTGAAGAGATCTGTTTCTCAATGTTTAACTCCTCATAAGCTTTTGCTTTAAAAAATTATAAATTTTACTGAGTGCTTATTTTGTTCCAAGGATGCCATGCAGAGTGCTTTAAATGGGTCATTTTATTTAATCCTCACAACCCCCTAGATAAGTGCCTTTATCTTTCCGATTTGACAGATGAGAATAGAGAGCTTATACCCAAGATCAAACAGGAAGTGGTAAAGCTGGGATTCAAACCCAGGTGATTGGAATTCAAGGCCTGCATTCCTAATTATATCATCCTGCTTCTCAATATTTATGCAAACTTAAAGCAGTAGTTCTCAATCCTGGATACATTAGAATCATCTGGAACATTGTATTTGGGGGGGAAAACCCAATATTAGAATCACACCTTATGAGTGTTGATTTAACTGATGGAAAGTGACACCAGTCACGAGTGTTTTCAAAAGCTCCCCACATGATTCTAATGTGCAGCCAATACTTGAGCTTCTAATTATGGATGCCTGTGTCCCACCTCCAGGGTTGTGATTTAATGGTCTGGGCTTCGGGATTTTTAAAAGATCTCTACCTGACTCCTCACCCCCTAGGTGACTCTAATGCAAAGACAAGTTTAGGAACCTAGTGATTCTCAAACTCTGGTCAATATTAGACTCATCTGAGGAACTTAATAAAAATACTTAATAAGAATAGAATAGAGCCCAGGCCCTATTCTATTTCACTGGGCCCTGGCCTCTCAAACTTCAGTGCATATCCAAATAATTTAGAGAGCTTGTTTAAATGACAGTTTCCTCTACAACCCAGAGATTCTGATTTATTAGGTCAGGACTAGGGTCAAAAACTTGCACTTTTAGTAAGCTCATCGGTGATGTCATTGCTTCTAGTCCAGGGATCACAAGGAAACAGAATTTTCTCCCCTGGGACATTGGTCAATGTGTGGAGACATTTTCTGTTTTACCAGCAGGGACAATGGAAGAGTGCTATTGGCTTCTAGTGGATAGAGGCCAGGGGTACTGCTAAACATCCTAAAATGCAAAGGAGGCCCCCCCCAAAACAATTACCCAGTCCAAAATGTCAGTAGTGCCAAGGTTGAGAAACCCTCTCTAGTCTAGACCTTAGAGAGATGTTTAGATCATTATAAACCTGAGAATTTGAATATGATTTGAAGCAAAAACCCAGAACTCTTGAATTAGTATCCTTGTTAAAGTTGAGATATAAAGCCAACTGCGTGTGTCAACTGTGTGTATAGATTATAGAATGTTGCAATGTCTGTTTCAAACAGAAGACTAACAGTTTTTGATGCATGAAAGGAATTTTGTTCTTTGGCAAAATTTTCACTCTAGCATGAATCATTAGTATAGCATTTGGGCATCTTCCAGAGGGTTCCAAATCCTCTATACGTTTGCCTTGAAACTCTGTATACAGAAATCTGAATTTACCAAAGAAACAGTTAGATAATAACTGTTCTTTTTATAAAAGTGGTGAACATAGGACCTCATGAAAAAGCCAGTGTCCATACTGTATTTTAAATGAAATTTAAATACTTTGAAAAATATTTGTTTTTCATTATTTTAAATTAATTTTCCAATTACAGATGACATACAATATTATGTTAGTTTCAGGTGTACCACGTAATGATTAGGCATTTATGTACCTTACAAAGTGTACCCAGATAAGTCTAGAACTCATATGACACCATACATAGTTAAGACAGTATTATCGACTATATTCTCTATGCTGTACCTTATATGAAAAATGTCTGTTTTGTGAAGTGGAATTCATGAGTACCTACCCAGCACTGCTTACATTGTTTTACAGTCAAGAGATTTAGTAGATGATAAGGATATAGGCATTTTAAGAAAAGAAAGACCTGTCTTCAGTGGGGTTAAAGCTGAGATGTGTGTATGCCTCTGCGGCTGAGGCAGTGAGTGAGAAATGCCTTGAGGGTGGCACATGCATTCTGGAAATGAGGATGGCTTTGAGAGCCTCGCTAGTGGAGTGAATGCTTTGTGAGAAATGTGAAATGATCAGCATGAGTAAAATCTGGAAACTAGGTAACTAGTCTGCAGGTAATGGGCATTTGAAGCCAAAAAAAAACAAAAACAAAAAACTGGGTGTTCCCAACAGGGAGCACATGTTCCTGAGCGGGGAAGCATCTGCCCTGTAGAGGAAAATGGCAAGTGAATGAGTGACGATGCAGAATTCTGGGAGTGTGAGAGATTCTGACGCTTTCTTGTGAACTTTATCCCAAGTCTCCACCAAGACTCAGTGGCAGACCACTAAGGGGTGCCACCAAAGTAAAGGTTGGATCTGACACCTCTACTGAGCAAACCCAATCACCTGCACTTTAGGAATAAAACACAAGTCCAAGGACTGGGCCAGTTTCAGAACATGTTAAAATGAGATCGAATGTTGATAGCCCTCTCCCACTATCCACTTCTGCGTTTTCCTCTCTGACGAGTGTGCCATTTAAGATTGTATGCCATCGTTTAAGTGTCCTAATTATCCATCTATTTTAGTGATAGCAAACAGCAGCGAAGACATTTTTCCACAGATTTTCTTCGTTGCCATCTCTCTATTGAGCT
>NW_006436282.1:4312043-4315388 GCF_000325575.1 Pteropus alecto | reverse complement strand
CTTTAGATACTGCGTGGGTGAAGAAATATTAGTTCTAATAACACCTGGTTCCCATTGAAATGAAATGGAAAGATACAATTAGGTGAAATCGACTGGCAAGAGTATTTGTCCAGGATGAGCAGAGAACATGTTCGCCTACTGCTCTAAGAAGCTGCGTGATTGTCACCATTTAAATAGCAGGTGGGCCCTTTCCCTTCATTAGGATGCATTCTGTGCATCTATCGATGACTTCATGATGATTGTATGAATAAGTCCCTTCATTCCTCCTATAAGGTGAGGCAGGTTAGGGGACAATTTTTCTTTGTTGCCAAGTTACTGCTTTACAACGGAATTTGTAGCAAAAGACTCCTGCTCGATATTTATTCTTGTTTGCTCTGAGACAAAAGAAGTTAAATCTGTACTCTTCGAAATCTGCTAGCAGAGTTCTGACATTCATTTGAGTTAGGGAATCTTAGAATCATTTGGTTATTTTAAAACCAACAAAAGACTTAAGGCTGTCACCTGGAAATTAATAAGTATCTCTCTGTGTTTCTCCATGACTAAGAATCAGTCTTCTTATCACCCTCTTAGGGTATACGGGCCCCTCTGCCTTGCTCTTTTATTCAAGATGGTGACACAAATAGAGGTTTTCACTGTGTGGATAAATGAAGTGGAAATAGTATTTTACTCATCAACCCTTCTCTCTCGCCTCCCTCCAGTACTTACTAGGCACTATGGAGATATGAAGGTGAATTAAATACTTAAAGGAGTTGAACGTTCATTAGGGGAATTACATACACCTATTAAGGCACTTGACAAAGGCCTGGTTGACTTTCTTCTCTGTAAAGAGTCGGGTCTTTTGAAAATAATCAGTGTGGAACAGACTTCTAGAAACTGAAAGACAAAGACCAAAGGGTTTTTCTACTGCCTCTTTATTCTCCATGTGAAATAACATTGAACAACTTTTAGGGTATCCCCATTTGGTTTTAGCTCTTTCTATAAGGTTTTCTTTCAGATATATGAACAGCTCTTGACTTGGAAGTTGGGAATGGGAGGGAGGAAGAGGCACTATAATACTTCCCTGGGGTGGAAACATGAAGCCATGGGAACAGACCACCATAAAACCTCATGTAGCCAGGTCCACTGGGAAGGTATCCCGCTCTACACAGACAACATAGCTCTGAGAAGTAACTCTCCTAGGACTTCTGCCAGCATTACATGCCCATTCATTACATCATGCAAAAATTTTCTTCTAGGAAAGATGCCAAATATTTTTATGTTACTTTTTAAATAGATGGCAGCCACAACTGCTACACCCGCTTGTTTTTCACAAGAGGAAAAGAAAAACGCTCATATGTTTCATGAATGTCAGGAGGTGTGCTTAAGGTCTTTTTCGGGCCAGGAAAGGGAGTTTCTGAACCCATTCCCTGTGTAGTAGCTCCTTTGTTCAAAGTAGGTTGTGCTCCAGCTTCTGCTTGCATGCCACAAATCAGTAGGCAGGTGTTTAATACTTAGGCTTGGCACGCAGCATGCTCAAAAAAAGTTCAACTTTACCTCTAGTGACATCTTTTTTAGTGTGTATACAACCCCAGTTGAAGGGTTTCTCCTCACGAGTCCTGTTGATACCAGCATAATGTAGGCAAAGTTTTAAAAGAATCCAAATGTAAATTCTTGGGGTGCCTGGAATTCAGGACCATGGTTGTTTTTTACGTGTTTTTCATGTGAATCTAGGAATTCATACTGAACAGAAAGCATGAGATATAAAGGTTTACGAGTATGTGGAACAATAAACAAAACCATTTTTATTTTAAAAAACTGAATAGTAAAACTATGTATATATAGCTAGCTAGCTAATTAAATACATATATTTATTTTTGGGTGTGTGACAAGCCTCTGGCAAAATAACCCAGAAAATTAGAGTTTAAAGCAACTGGAATTTCTATTAGCTCAAGTTATTATCAAGCCACTGTGAGTTAGTTGATGTGTCTAGAAACGTGCATTTTAGAAATAAGATATTTGTTTTTGTTTTAGGAAGCAGGATTTTTAATGTAGTAAAAATGTTCACCAGTTTCTTATAATATGGTCGTGGTAGGGATTTACCTGGTTTTTACCTGGAAAGTGAGTTGACATAAATCTGTTCCACTTTCCCACAGACAGCTGTGTCCCACCTCTTCTAGTTATGTTGCATATGCTTGTGAAGCTTTATTTCCCTGTAGGTATGAAGTAAGATTTCCTTCCTTGTCCTCATTCATCCTACTTATAAAATACAAAATAAACTCCTTTGTAAGGTAATTTGCTACATGGTTAAGCATGAGCCACATGTCCAAAGGATGACAGAGTTATTTCCCCTACTTTCTATTACCCACACAAAACATGCTTGTGGGTTTTGATATCTGTAATGACACTACAAGCAAGGCTGTGGGGAGGGAGGTGGTGCTGGTGTGTGTGTGGTGTGTGTGTGTGTGTGTGTGTGTGTGTGTTCGCGTGTTCACGTGTGTACACATGTCTGTATGTGTGTCCAGGTATGTATTCCATTTTGAAATTTTGGAGTCAGCAAAGGGCACTGGAATGATCACTATACAAATACTATTGCCCAATATTGTTTTCATATGACCATCACCAAAAAGCATTAGTTTGTCTGGAGTATTGGGAGAATCAGCGTTTCTGTACCTTATCAGTTACCCAAGCTTCAAGCATTTCCATGTTTGCCATCAAGTAGAAAATGTTGAATTTTTCTCCTACACTTGAAAAGTAAAGGAAATCATGACCATAGAAAATATACATGATAATGTAAGTCCCTAGCAGGTTGTAAAGAAAGCCTATTAAATTTCTTGTTGAAAGTGTGTCTGTGTTGGCGAGAAATGGACACTCTATTTTAAATTTTTTCTCTCAGATACAACCCTAGTCACAACTGTTTATAAACATACTGGTCAAATTCATTTTATTTGGAAAACTACAGGTGTATACAAAGCCATTATATCTTTAAAAAATATAAATAACTTTTCCTGGCATTTTCGACAATGGAAGACATCTGGCAGAAGCGTTTCTTCAATTATGTAGTTTCAGTTTCCACAATGTTGCAGCTGACAGTTGCCCCTGCTGTCATTTCACGCATCAGTTCCGTTGACACTCACCACCAGCTCTTCTTCAGTGCCAGGGGTTTGGTTTGGGAGATTTTCCTAACTCAGCCTTCAGGTACTGCTCATGTTATGTTATTAAAGAAGGTAAAAATAATTCAGCTAATAAAACGCTCTTTAAAGATATCCATCCAATGAGTTAAAATAAAGAATTCATTTAATAGGTTAAATAACAAAAGAAATTAAGCTAAACGAGACTAAAACAAAATGGCAAATTATCTTACTGCCC
>NW_006436282.1:4300010-4311988 GCF_000325575.1 Pteropus alecto | reverse complement strand
CTCCTCCTCCCTCTTTTTCTCTCTCCCTCTCCCCCGCCTCCCCACTCCGCTCCCTCCCCCAACTCCCCAAAATAAGGAGATAACTAAAATCTGTGTATTAGTTCTGGGTGGAATGGAAAAAAAGAAGCATTTCCCCCTAAGAATTCCTACAAGCCTACTCTCATGAAGGTTTGGGACCTGAATTAACACAACCTGCAAGGATTGAAAAATTCTGAGGTAAAATATAGTTTAAACTCTCAGGCCTTTGACAGAAGTAAACACAAATCCTCTCTGAAGAAATTCACTTTAAGCCCAGGCCTCATAGTCCCACAGATAAAGTTTCTAAAACATGAGCTCAAAATTACAAATTACTAAATACACACAAGGAATAAAGCTACCATGAGCAAGAATCAACAAACTACTGACTCCAAAATGCTGAAAATATTCAAATAATGAGATGCAGAACATATTTATTATGAATTAAAGGAGAAAAAGAGGAAGGCAAAATGCAAGTCAGATGACAGTGAAATAATATACCCATGATAAGGAAGGTACATAGGTGTCAACCCCAACAGCTGTACCCCTAAAAAAAGCCACTGGGGAAAAAAAGATTAAATAAAAGTATTTTAGAGAAACACAAGTTGACAAGTTGGAAGCATTTAAAACCAGCAGACTCTTGGTAAAGGAATATTTAAAATGCTGTGCAGAGAGAGAGAAAGTAATATCAACATATGTGTTGAAAATGGGATAATTAAAATGGAAGTTTCTAGAGCAGCGGTCCCCAATCTTTTTGGCACCAGGACAGGTGCTCCTATGAGAATCTAATGCCTGAATGAGGTGGAGCTGAGGCAGTGATGCTAGCGCTGGGGAGTGGCTGCAAATACAGATGAAGCTTTGCTTTCTGGCCACTCACCTCCTGCTGGGCAGCCAGGTTCCTAACAGGCCATGGACCTGTACCAGTCTGTGGCCCTGGGATTGGCGACCCCTGTGAATCTACAGTCTTTGAAATGTTCAGAAAAATGGTAACTATATAACATCTAAATGTAATTGTTATATATGCAGATTTAAATTTCCATAGTAACTCCCCAAAAGAATAAAAATAGAGTAAAATTCCCAAACTGGAGGAAGAAAAAATTTGGTGAGAATAACATTCTAGTCTGAAAGAAGGCAAGAAAAAAAGAGAGACACAAACAGAAGTGGAACGAATACTACAAAATAAGAGAATACAAATGAATGCAAAAATATCAGTCATCACAATCAATGTGAATAGATTAGGGCTCAAGTTAAAAGCAAATATCTTTAGATTATTTTTAAAATTAGCTATATACTGTCTACTAGTATACATTAAAAAAGAAAAGGTGGTGAGTGAAAAGATGGAAAAATATATATACTAGGCAAATACAAACCAAAGAAAAGTTGGTAGAGCTGAAGTAATATCAGACAAAATAGACTTTAAGACAAAAGCAATATCCAAGATAAAGAATCACAAGTATATACAGTTCTCAAGTTTATCAAAAAAGATAATTCTGAGGTTGTATATACCTAAAACATTTTTGGAAAAATTACAAGGATAAGATGACTTCACCTGCACAGTGAGAGATTATATCACACCAATTTCAGTAATCGATTTTAAAAGTAGGGAAAAAAAAATCCTAAGAATGAGGATTTAAACAACTCAATTAATATGTTTGATCTAATGTATATAGACAGAATGCTAAGCTCACTGTTAGAGATATACATTATCTTCAAGCACACATGGAATATTTTCTAATACATTATGACCTGAATATAAAGCAACTCTCACCTAATTTCAAAACTCTATTATCATATATATTCTACTCTTGACCTCAAGAAAATTCAAGTAGGTAATAATAACCAAAAGGGGAATTTTAAAAATTCATGCATTTGAAATTTAAACACATGCTTTAATTACCCATAAGTAAAAGAAACCACAAAGAAATGTAAAATACTTAGAACTAAATGTAAATGAAAAACTATACATAAAAACTTCTAAGGTACAACTAAAGCAATTTCATATTAAGAGAGTATTTTATAGCTTCAGGAAAAAAAAGAGAGTCTGAAAGTCAAAGTGATGCTATAACTACCTAGACTACAGAAATCAAGCAGAAGTTATTGTAAACGACTGTAACAAAATAAATTTGAAGCAGGTGAAATGGTCTAAAACCTAAATGATAGAAGCTGATTCATGAAGAAACAGCAAATCCAAATAGTCTGTAACTGTATCAGTTAGGGTCCATTCAAGGAAAAAGAAAATTTTATCATCAGGAGTTGTTTAAGGAGGTTTTAAGACAACCGAAAGAGCAAAAGGAGGAGATCCCTGAGGTAACAGAAACAGGAACTGCAGGCAGCAACTGTTACTTCTAGAGCTGAGCGAAGGAAAATAGATGTTATGGTTCTTAGAACCTAACAGGTGGGAGAAGAGACTATGCAGAGCTAGGGCCAAGACTTCTGACAGGAAGTCTGCCGATGCGGCGCTGGTGTCCGGGAGTTCAGAGGAAGCACCCCTGCAGACCTGAGACTCAGGCCACCCAGCCAGCTGGCGCTGGTGTCTAAGGAGTCACAGTGAGGCTGGTTATAGAACTGTAGGAAAAAAACTGGAAACCGGAACCCAAAATCTCACTGCCAAAGTGAAGAACCTTTGCTGAAGTGCCCTTGACAGAAGTAAACATAGAATGAACAAATGGCAGTATTTCATCTTTTCTTATGGCTGAATAGTATCCAATTGCATATATGTACATCATCTTTATCCAAACATCTATCAAAGTGCACTTGTTTCCATGTCTTGGTTGCCGTGAATTATGCTGCAGCGAACATCAGGGTGCACGTATCTTTATGGATAAATGTTTTCAAATTTTGGGGGTGAACACCCAGAAGAGGGATTGCTGATTCATATGTTAATTCTGTTCTTAATTTTTTGAGAAACCTCCATACTGTTTCCCATAGATGTATTACTAAACTGTACACTTGAAACTTATATAATTTTATTAACCAATGTTACCCAAATAAATTTAATTTTAAAAAAGTGAAAGGAATAGATTACTTCTTTTTTCCTCTAGTCTTCTGGTCTCCCTTTAGCAGCTGTTGGAAGACACTAACTGGAAACCCAATGGAAAGGAAAAATGTTTGAAGAGTGTCAGCTCCAGCATCATAAAGCAAAGAAGAGAAGAGTGATTTTGGAGCTAAGAGAAAAGAGTTCAATAACCTTGGTTGCTTGAATTAGAGAAGGAGAAATTCTTAAAATAAATGAGCTAAATATCCAACTTTAAGAAGTTAGAAAAAAATATCTAATTCTAAAGAAATTAAATGGCCATAATAAAGATAAAAGTAAAAATTAGCAAAATGTAAAATAGAAATTTTATAGAAAGAATGAACAAAGCCAAAATACAGTTCTTTGAAAAGACTAAGAAAATTGACAAACTAACAATAACAACGAAAAACTTTAAAAAGTTATACATAAATAACTTGGGACAAGAGAAAGGAAGACATGACTACAGATGCAGCAGAAATCACTCAGAGTGTGTTCTGAACAACTGTATGCCAAAAACTCTCTAACATGTGAAATGGTCAGATTACTAAAACACAAGAATAAGCAGGGACTCTAAGTAGTCTTTAGCCTTTAAAAAAATTAAACTTGTGGTCATTTTTCCTTACAAATCAAACACTAGCTTCAGATTCTTGTAGAGGATAGTTCTATTGAAGACAGTTCCTTTTATTCAAGGAAAAGATCATTCAAATTTTTTGTAAACTCTTAAGGATTATAAAAAGAAGAAATAATCCATGTCTAGTTTTACGACTATATTTTAATACCAGACCACAAGGAGAAAAAGAAAAGATATAGATCTATTGAAACAAAACAAATGCATTAATATGTATAAAAAGACAATATATATTTAATAGTGAAATGCTAAAAGCATTCTCTTTGAGGAACAGTGTAAGCATACTCACTATTATCATTGGTATGCAACATTTTACCGGAGGTCTTAAAATAATGTGACAAGAAAAATGGTAGAAGAGTGAAGGAAAGGAAAAAATTGTCATCCACAGATGATATGACCATCATATAGACAACACAAAGGGATATACAAATTATTAAAATTATTAAGAAAATTTTTCAAGGTGGCAAAATATGTGATTAATACAAAAAAATTTCATTTCTATACACCAGCAACATTTTTTAAAAAAAGATACTATTTACAAAAGCAGTTAAAAATAGATGGTACTTAAGAATACATGTATCAAAAGATATGCAGATATAGAGAGAATAATAAAATTGGATCAAAAAACATTAAAAATTTTTACATGGAGATACCTGTTGATTATCTATTGGAAGAGTTAATATAAAAATGTACTTTCTCAAATAATATAAATACTAGAATTACAGATTTTTACAAAAATCCAGATTCAAAAACTTGGATGAAAAAGTAAAGAGCCAAAATAGTTCTAAACAAGAAGAATCAAATAGAATTTCCTACTGGAAAAATACAAAATAATTAAAACCATGTAATTGTTGCAGAAAATAATCTATGCACACATGAAAACTTGACATAAGGCAAAACTAAATTCGGATTAGTGGGAAAGGACAGATTCTTCAATAAATGGTTCTAGGATAATTGCTTATCTATAAAGAAAAAATTGAAAACATTCTTAAGTCATACCTTATATAAAAATCGATTTCTGACATATTAAATCCTAAATATAAAAGGCAAAACATTAAAAACTTTAGAAGAAAATATGGGAAAAAGACTTCCATCTCCTTAGGGATTCTGTTAAACAATAGTTATGTAAATGATAACAAATACTAAGAAATTCAATTTTATTATAATTAAGAACCATTCATTAAAAATTAGAAGACAAACCACAAACTGGGAAAATACTTTGTGATTCAAATAACTTAAAACCTAAAGAACTAGTATCCAGATTATGTAAAAACCTCATGTGTCAACAGAAAAATAAAAATCTTTTTGATATTGACTAGTCATGTCACATGGGTAACATGAATAGCCAATAAATATCAAAATATTTTGTATATTGTTATGATCAGTGAACATTTAAATAATGATATACTGTTTCACAGCCACTAGGCTGAAAAAAATTCAAGTCTGAGAAAACCAAGTGATGAGAAGGACATAGAACATTAGAATCTGTCAGAACAGGTGAGACTATAAATTGGTACGACCATCTTGGGGAACAATTTATCTACAAATCGAGCGTGATATACCCCTTTCCTGAGCAATTCTACTCCAAATCTTTGCACATTTGCACCAGGAAATGTACAAGAATATCCATCGTAGCATTGTTCATAATAGCAACAAATACTAGAAACAGCTCAATTGTTTATTGAAAGTGGAACAGATAAATTGTAATACAATCATACAATGCAATACTGTGCTATAGTAAAAATGAAGTGCAGCTATATGCACCAACATAAATGAATTTCAAAAGAAAAGTAGATTTGAGCTCAAAAAAGCAAATTGAAGAATACAGAAGGATATGAAGTTCAAAAATTGGCAAGTCTCAATAATATGTTGTTTAGGGACATATGCCTGTGATTAAAATATAAAGGAAAGGAATGGAGAGATCATCACAAAATGCAGGACAGAGATTGCCTTTGGGAAAGAGAGAGGAGTATGAAAGGGCACATAATAGCCTTAAAAAATATTGGTAATGTTCCAGTATATGGCTGATGAGCACAAGTTTGTTCTTTTTATTTTCATGTTACACACCTTTATTCTGTATGATATGCTCACAATAAAATATTGTATAAAATTTAAAACAATTTACTTTTATATTAGGTACTTGGTTTAACTTTTATTTTTTTTAAAAAACTAATGGTTTTGTTTAATGCTTTTCCTTGTCATAGTCAAATAATTTCACCTGCTTCCTTGGGTACAAAATTATAAATTTTGAAACCCCTCTAAAAAGTCTAAATAATTTTGATCGAACTGTTTAATTTTTTTTTTATTTCTTTACAAACATATATATACACATATATGAATTTTAAGATGATACATATAAAAGAGTTTAAAGACATATGTACCTATACAGATGCAAGGTAATAAATGTATGGTGCATGTTTTAAAGGATAGGTAGAATTACTGTTTTTAGAGTAAGTAGAATGTAGCTAAAGATCAAATCTAGATGATTATCCTCTAAAATCTCAGGTAAACATATTTCTTTTCGTGTTTATTTTTGTTTTGATATTACTAAGGCAAGATTGTTGAGAGGAGCAAAGATGGCAATATACCATCATGTATCTTTGCAGAATAAACCAAGGGTTCCTATTATGGGACATAAATGTTGAAGGAAAAGAGAAACAGTTTTCAGCAAAAGAAACTAATTAAAGTACATCTCACAAAAGAGTCAAAATTCACCCACCTTAATAACTGCTACCTCCCCATTCCTACCAAAAATATGATTCACAGGCTGAGTGTATGAGAATTCAGAAGATCATTCCAGGAAGAAGCACCACCAAACTTTGGTAAATATCGATACATCCAAGATGGTATGCAACGTATTTTACAACTGGTTCAGTGCATGATCAATCAGAAAGTATGCTGGCCCTTAGGCTATATTGGTATATTCTAATATCAATTTTGGTGTTTCTCAACTTTTTGTTTTGTAGATGTTTCTGGTTTCTTTTGTTATCCTATGACAGTGCCTTGTACCAGTAGTTGCTCAATAAATATTTGTTGAATGAATGGATGGATGAATGACATGTTGAAAGTTTAAAAAGCTGAGAATAAAACAAAAAGCTATGCTTTAGAAAAGAGCAAGTATTTATAAGGGAATTTCATGTAGACTGAAAATAACTCAGCTGATGAAAAGATGGCAATTAAGTACACCAGGGAGTGGAACAGCTACTGCCAGGTGCATGAGCTTTGATGTCTGAAAGATGTGAGTTCAAAACTCATCTCTGCAGGTTACTGGATTTGTAATCTCAACCAAAGCACCAAGTTTCTCTCTTTTATATTTCTGTCTATTTTTAAGATTTTCATCTTTGTTCTTCAGTTTCATATGTTACAGTTTTCGTTCAGCTTGGGACTCATATTTTCTGAATGTGAAGTTTCTTGTCTTTCATCAATTTTGGAAATTCTGAGCCATTATTTCTTTAAATGTTAACTATTCTTTTCCTTTAAAACTGATTTTAGACACATTTCTCTCCTCTGTGTCTCTCAAACGCTTTCCTATTTTCCCTTTTTATCTTTCCTAAGTTTCATGTTTGATTTAAATTATTTTTCTGTTCAGATCTAATCTGCCATTTGACTTTCTCATTGAGATTTCATTTTAACACTGATATATTTCAACTCTAGGAGTTCTATTTGTTGTCTTAAATTTCTTGGTTTTGTTTGGTTTTGTTTTTATATATCTTGTTACTATGTTTTTATTTATTTCATGACAAGTGGGGAAATCTTTTCTGGTCTGGATTGACTAGGCTTCTCTCTAAAGTAGTTTTGTGTTTGCTTTTGACGGGTGAATCGGGAGTATTGCCAGCCCAAACTCCTTTTACATTGCTCTCTTAGCTGGAATTTCTTGTTCTCTGGGTAGCATAGATTTGAATCTCCAGCTTTAGGGAAAAAATGCCCCCAGGGTGATGAATTCAAGGGGAAATTCTTTACGTTTCCTCCACCTGGAGCTAAGGCCAGGAAGACAAGTTTCTGTATCACCTGTCTGTGCTGAAGGGAGGATTTCTTTTTTCTACATTTCCTTTCTACTGAGGGTGTAATTATCCAAAATTACCCTTGCTTTTTATAAGAATTTCAGTTTTATTTCCTGTGAAAATTCCATTTCTTCTGTGAGCCCCAAGGCTTTATCTTTTGGTCTTTTGTTAAACCTCTAACCCTCAGGTGTTTCTAGCTGATTTCTTTTCCCAGTTGGTACTTGCCTTCTGGAGATTTCCTCCACTTTCTTGCAAATTAAACTGTACTGTTCAGGGTGTTCATAGAGGGGAGGTTGTTGAGATATCTACCCTTCCTTACTGCAGAAAATAGAAAGAAACCTTCCACTTACCTAATATTACATCCAACCATATGATTTGCTGGTATTTGAAGATTTTTGATCTATAAAATTTTGTTTCATAATATCATGTTTCTTAAATATTTAATTTAAATACTGTCTAAACTTCAGAGTTCATATGAGGATTAAATGAGATAATATATGTGAAGTTCGATAGTTTGGACATGTGGAAAAGAATAATTGGTGGCTTAACGTCATAAACATATATACCCATAAATGCATAAACTGTTAAGAGAAGAATACATTTCATAAATAAACATACTGTTTATAAAAAATTTGCCTCGACCAATGGGAACGGAATTGCTGGAAACAGGGAAGGGAAGAGAACTGTTCCTGTAAACCCTTTGGTAATTTCTAAATTTTGAATGCTTCGCATGTATTTCCTATTCAAAAATTATTTTAAAAACAAAAAATTTTAAACCCATCAAACTGTGTAATATACTATACATAAAGCAGAACATGAGATCTGGACATGCTTTTTTACTTTGATGCTATATATTTCTGTGTTGTTTGAATTTTTCTGATAAACATGTTCATGTACTATGTTTATAATTTAAAAATTAAAGCTAAATAATTGCTTGGACATATGTCCATATGGGCACAATATTTTATTTATATTTGCATGACAAAACCAAGGTTACTATTAGCTTAAAGACAGTGGGCAAATCAGTCTGATTTGGTGTGAAGAGCAACAATAAAAAAAAAACAAAAAAACAAGATAACTTCAAAAGCTAAACTTTAGAGATAGCAGAAGAATTTTATAGTTGTAAATTACTTTCTGTGCTTTGAATATTTTAGAGAAGAAATTCAGCCTCAGAGTAGAGGAAATGGCAGATAAATAGAAGATAAGACATGGTAGATAAATGAGACATTGTTTTGTTGTGGTGGCGGTTTCTCTTAAAATAAAGCAGCTACTGCTTTTTAAAACAGGCTCACACTATGATTCCTCTGTCTGGTGTGGTTCTGAAGACATTTACAATAAAGATGCTAATGGATTTTTTAAATTGCTCCCTTGGTTGGGATATTTCCCTAAGAAATATGAGGTCATTAAAAGAAGTTTTTACAGCAGCCTAAGGATGTTTTACAGGATCTTTCCAAGGAGTCACCCAGTATGGCAGGGAGGTGAGCCCACTGTGTCTCTGGGCCATTGGAATTCACCTTAAGTTTATTATTCCTGAGACATTTGAGGTCATGTGGTTTTCTGTTGACTACTTCCCCAGCCCCCTCCACTCAGTCTACATCAAGGTTTCTTAATGTCCTCACTGTTGACATTTCAGAACTGATAATTGTCGTGGGGGTGGGGGGTGGGGGAGTTGTCCTGTGCCTTGTAAGATGCCTAGCAGCATCTTTAGCCTCTATCCCTAGATGCCAGTAGTGTCCAGCTTCTCAGTTTTTCTCCAAACATTGCTAAATGTACCCGGGGAGACAAAATTACTCCTAAGATTTGAGCAACTGCTAAATTCTTCAATCTGAGCCTGTATTGATGAGGAAATTGTCACTATTAGGAAGAAATCCCTTCGGGGTCCCTTTGTGGCTTAAGGAAGAGGAGGAAACTCCTCTCATAGCTTAGCCTGGCTCTACTCCTTTGTAAACCAAAGGGAACCAGTAGCTACATCCCAATAGTACTCAAGAAATATATCTGTCTCCCACTGAGGCTTACGAAATGTCACCTTGGGAGGTATTCCTTCTGTTATTCATGTAGACAGAGTCCGTTTGCAAATAATACTTGGGTGTTTTTTTGGTTACAAGTCTGTATATAAACTGGAGAGCACAGAAGAAGACTGGCAAAAAAGTTCTTGTTCTATATTCTACATCTGGCTCATTAAAAAGAACGACATTAACTCTCCTCAGATAAATAGACCTTTCTGCACACAACACGGCTTAGAAAGGTTTGCTTGTTCTTCATTCAGCTGGTATATATATTAAAAAGCTTAAAAGTTCTGGGTCGAGGATTTCTGTTTAAAACATTGCCTTCAACTCATAGCATGTTCATTTCCAAATTACTTAAAAACTTTGCACTTAAGAATATTAACTCAGTTAAAGTGTAAGTTACATGGAAAGGCAGACCAAATTTGGGGAAATTTCTCTTTTAACAAAGTGGATTAGATATTCATATTAATCTATTAATTTTTCTTCCTTTCCATACCTTCTTTAAAGAATAGTAAGCATTTTTATGCAACATTGAGTCACTTGTAGGGATCCTTGTTCTGAGCGTAGGAAATAAACAATATTTTACAAAGTCTATTGTCAAGGGTCAGCATTAATTAAATATTTTTAGTCAACTGGATGAAAGTTTTCATATTTAAATTTCACTAAATATGCTTGAATGGCATACATTTTTTAAAATTAAAATCATTCGGGTTATATAAAAATAATTTTGAAAAAGTTAATTTACATTATGATGAATTTATATAAAAGCACTTTAACTTATTTTACAATCTTTATAACATCTTATAGTTTAATATCTTAAAATTCATCACTTCATGAATATGTAAAATGTAATTGGGGGTTAGATGGTTTTATTTTTCCAGTTAAATTAAAAATTGTTTAACTTTTCCATCTATAAATGTATTAATCAGTTTTGCTTCTCCTTCCCATGTTTAATATGATTCTGCAAAATCACAGTCTTGGAATACTGTGATTTGTAAATTGTAAAAAAAAAAATCACTTTTCTTTCCTTTATTTGTAAAATACTAGCCTCAGAATTCTTTTTCAGGGTCAGCAATTGTGATATTAGACTGACTATGCATGAACTGAAAACATTTACAAGTTGAAAAGATCTTGGATTTCTGAAAAGAGCATGTGTTTGTCCTTATTTCTTTCTTAAATCTTTTACCTGGTCTTTTCTTTCCAGCTATAAAAGAGGTGTTTCCTTCTCTCTCCTCACTATAATCTGTAACCAAGAAGCAACAAGAAAAGGCTGTACACTTATCATACACTTATTGCAAGAGTTAAGTACCCACACTTGAGCACATGAGAGGCAAAAAGGAGAATGCAAATAAACTAATTTACAGAAAACTAAGAATAGTTTCATAAAAAGGCTTCGTATACTCTCCTTTGTCTTCTCCATCATGCTCTGGTGATTAGATAAAATGTTCTAGAATCTGAGATAGTGTCAAAAAATGGAAATAATAACACCTCTAGGTTTAGAAAAAGCCCAGAAGAGATCACCTCTAAACTGATAACAGACAAGTAATATTGACTTGCATACACCTAGAAGGGCCATTGCCTACATCTCAATAGTGAGACCAAGAACACCCTGCTATCATCTCCTGGGCAGCAGACCTCAGGGAAATTCAAGCTGGCGAAAGCACTCTCCATGACCAAACAGGGGTGTGACCTTGGGCAAGTTTCTTAACCTCTCTATGTTTGTTCTACTTCCTAGAATGTTGTATGACTTCAGTGGTAGAATGCTAGTAATGCTTCATAATTGGATCATGGTAAGTCTTCAACAAGTGGCAGAGAGAGGTAGAGAACCTTACCTGTTGATGACTCCCCTCATTCCCATTTCCCCTCCTTGTCATTCCTGCCAACTCACCCTGGCAAAAAATAAGTTGGGAAGGGGAGCAAGGGGGAGTGGAAATATGAACAGATACTAAATTGAAAATGCCAAAACTAATTCACAAGACACGTTGTTGATGTGAGTTTATTGTTCTGCTTATTGAGTGCAACTTGTGGCTTATGTCTGCTCTCTATTTCTCCCTCTATTATTATGGTCATAGACTGTTTAGCAAAACTCACATGTGAGTTTCGTCCTTTAAGAAATTGATCCTTAACGATGTGTTTCCAAAAGAATGCTGCTCACTTCCAATATGGAGGCTGGCTCTGGAGGGTAAACAATTAGAACACGACAGCTCCCTGCTACTGAGATTGCCTCTCTTTCTGCTTCTTCCTCTTCTTAGGTCCTGGTGAGGAACTAGCTTGCTAGAGGCAGTAAACCCCGCCTCCCACCCCCCCCCCTGCCT
>NW_006436282.1:4293145-4299842 GCF_000325575.1 Pteropus alecto | reverse complement strand
ACTCCCCCACCGCCGCCTCTGCCATTTGTACCATTCAGTCAGGACAGCCCCAGAGGTGGCAGGCCCTTCATCTCCTGTGAACCATGCTTGGGACTGCCCTTGACCACTTCTACCTACTTCCCTGACCCTTGACAGAAATGCCAATTTCCTCATACACTGTCATGTCTCACTTTTAATTTCTTTCCCTCACTGGTATCTAGTTTATAGCTGTCTCTTCTCCATCAATCTGGAAATGTTAACTTCAGTGCAACTAACTGGAAATTTTTCATGTTTCTGTATTTCGTTGTACACTAGCTCCAACTAAGGAAATTTATTATGATTCATTTCCTCAAAGAATTTCAGCCTTTTGCCTTTCAGAGAGAATCATGTTTATAGCAATTTTTTTTTTTTATCCTTCTGTCACATTAACAAGTAATGGACATTGATTATAGTTTTTCAGTCACTGGAAATTTTTATTTCCTAAAAAAATGTAGGGATAAGTGAGGGAATAACAAATTTAGAGATCAAGATGAAATTTCTGAGACTGAGTAGTTAGTTGTTAAAGAATGATTATATTCAAGCTATAGTTTAAGTTTGAGTTCCAAGATTTCCCCACTAAGATTTGCTTTTAGCATAAATCAGGTTTCATGAATATGTAATGAATTTCAGTTTACCATTAGTGAAAATCTCAGTCAACCAGATGCAAGTTGACTTATTATTTTGTTTACCATTATTCTGCCATTAAATATAACATCACTATATCAGAAGAAAACTTCTCTTACAACTCCCAGAGGAGCCTGTTAAACTAAGACTAAAGCTCAGACAGGTTTTATTTCTGGTCACACTGATGCTTTTATCACAGAGAGAATTGCGGGGAGGGGAGAAGGAGAAACCTCCATCCTATATTTTCTATGACCCACAACTCATTTAAGTAGAGGAAAGGAAAATAGAAAAACTACTCGTTTCTGGTGCTATTCAATTGTAAAGAACTATATTCAAGAAGCAGAAAACATTTTACTTTGCAGGATAAATTAAAATTTATTTTTATTGATTTTACAAATAGAGAATGATAACTTGAAGACATAAGAAATGACTTAGTGAAAAAATATTAAATTCATAATAAGGTATCCAGAGTTGGCAGAGCAGTGCCAGTTTCTCATGGATGTGCAAGGATCCTATAGCCAAATCTACCCTGAGTAGGTAAATAGTAATTCTCCAAGGTTTTGGCCATGAGAGAAAACTTTTAAAGGTTACCTGCCAACTCATCATGTGAAAAGGGGCATGTGTTAGCCACAGAATCCAGAGCAAGTTTCTCAAGGGAGAAAGAAGTAACTTGGAACCCAGGCCTTTGGAAAGACACTCGTTTTGCAGTAGGATGACATGAACATCCTAGCAGATCCCCTGAGCACCCACCCCTGCCGCACTACTCTCAGCTAAAGGGCAGGGTGGGGAAAGGAGGAGGGTTGGAAAGGGAGGGGACCTCAGCTTCTTGGTTTCTCCCACCCTGAAGGACCATGAACTTCAACATTCCAAACTGGTCAAAAATGAGTCTATTAACCACCCAGCAATTTTGTTTCAAAGATCTTAAAACAGTTTAGCAGGTAGTAATAATTTTGTCATTTCTATAACTTAAAAACTTTATGACCAGTAGTAATTACATTTTTTAACAGCCAAATGTTGAAACTTATACTTTACTTAGGGAAAATTTGGCCTGTGGAAAATGATCAAGAATATTCATATTCTCCAAAGGAAACAGAACTTCCAAGTTTAGCATAGTAAGCTCAGAGATACGTTTCTCATCTACCTGTGTCCCTGTTGTCTTTGTCAGGATGCCCAAGTTACTTTGCCAAGAACTGAATCCAGTTATCTGAAAGGTCAAGATTTATAAGGTTTCAACAAGCACCTAGGACAAGTACATATAAAGAACCAATAGGAGGCCTCTCCCTCTGGTTCTATTTCCAACATGGGTCCCTCTTCCTCCCTCCTGTCTCATCATTTTAACGTGGGTGTTGTAAGCCTATTTTATAGTTAGAAATTTGGAAGTAAATTAAAATAGACATTTTAGCATAGGCTCTTTTCCTTTTCATGTAGGGAGTTTCACATTTGCTTTGAAATAAATAAAACATTTTTAACCTAAGGAAGGAAAAATGGCCAAGTGATTCTCAATTCAATGGCAGATAAAATTCGGAACACCACTTTTTTTAATTTTTTTTTTTTTTAATGTGACATGGTTAACAAAATCCAGTGTTTCGGGTACAATTCAACAGTAAGGCATATGTGTGTGTGTGTGTGTATGTATGTATGTATGTGTGTATGTGTGTGTGTGTGTGTGTGTGTGTATATATATATATATATATATATATATATATATATATATATATATATATATATATATATATATATATATATATATATATATATATATATATATATATATATACTGCATTGTGTGTTCACCACCCATAGTTAGATTCACTTCTGTCACCACATATTTGACCCCTTTTACTTTTGACAGCACAAGGGTATAGGTTTGCATAAACTGCAACATGGCTTGCCTATGCATCTGTTCAATGGGCTTGAGAGTTTTGTTCCAGGTACTTCATTCTAGAGAAATATTTTTTCTCATTGCAGCAATGCTCATTTAGCTATGCCCTGAGCATACTACAGGTTGTCTCTGTAAATTCATTGTAAATTATGTAGACATTGTACACTTGCTCTTAGCCAAAAGGCTGAGAAGCGATGGGCATTGTAATAAAGTGTGGTACGATGCATGGGAAAGCCACATAGTCCAGATGTCGGAGTTAATTTGTCAAAGTTGGATTTCAAATTCTTACTGCAGGCTCTCTCTGCATAGACAGAATCACATTATCTTCGGAAGAGAAGATGAACCCAAACTGCAGGGCGGCTTAGTGCATTGTCAGGTTGACTTAATTTTAAAGATATGTGCATTCATCCTCACGGTCTTAGTATAGGTAAATTTTTTAGGTAACTAGGTGAATAATTTTTAAGCTTTCTTCATAATATCATTGTTCTGAATATATACAGACCTTAAGAATGGATAATGAGAAAATGAAAGGAGAAATGAGAAACGTGAAATTTTATCCAGTTTCTGAGAAACAAATGATGTTTATACCACAGTGTTATACCACAGCAGCAAATTTTTTTCCCTAAAACAATGTAGACCATAAAATTATTCACAAAATAAACCTAGGGGATCATTTATCAATCCTATCTGACATTAAAAATATCTCACTTGCAGAATGTATCCATTGGGAGGAAAAATTATATATTCCATTGCAATAATCAGCATCATTTTTTTCCCATGCTGCCAAAAATGAAAATAGAGTTTACTTTTCACTGGAACAAATTCATTATAATCTCACTCCATTAAAGAACAAACTTGAAGATTATACATCAGAGGGAAGAAATTTCCTTTAATTTGTTTGAAACATGCTTTTAGTATGTAGGGGTGGGCTGACTGGATGATGCTAATGCTTGCGTTGGTTTGTGAAATATTTCTTAAAAATTAATGTAAATCTAAAGAAGACCTACATGTTGAGCTACCAGGGATGGAGGCCAAAGTGAAAAGTAACTACTAAGGGGAACAGGAAGATAGACACGTGAAAAGAAACCTGGGAAGAAGTAGTTAGAAACTTCAGGCAAGATGCTCTGAAGGGTTCTATTATCGCTTTTCCTTTGGGCTGTGGTATCTTTGTTTTCTGAAATTTCAGCCCAGTTTTGTCACGGGCGAGACCTTCTTGCTCAGCATAGGTGATCAAATCTGCTATTGTGAATCACACTCTTGCTACCTGTTTGCATCCTAACACAGCTGGTGATACAGGTTCTGTTCCTATGTTCTCCAGCCATATTAGGAAAGCATAAATGAGAAAGATACAGAAAGGGACTGAAAGATGAATCTTCCAGAAAAATAGTAAAATGTCTGAGAGGTGAGCCTTTTGAAATTAAACATCTTATCTTTGTTCATCAGCCACTTCAGATGTGCAAAAATATCCCCCAGTCAGAATTACCTACTCCCTTCTTTATGCTCCCATAGAATTTTGTTCATACCATACAAGTGGAGCACATATGACACTGTTATTGCTTGTTCACTTGCCCATTTCTAGTAACACTTAGGTTTCTTAAGGGACCACTTCTATGTAGACATAGTTTTCTCACTAGCACCTGGAAAAGGGGCTGCAAATAGTAGTTGTTTAATATATACTGGGTGAATGAACAATCAAGTACAAAAATAAATTTGTGTGCAGAGGGTGGACTCATTGCCTGTCCCCCTCTATTCTCAGTACCTGGCACAATTTCTGACTAGCAGGGTCTTGGTATAAACCAGTAGGTTAGAAAGATCCAAGACTCTGATGGCAAACAGACCTGAGTTTGGACCCCGGCTTTACCACGTATGAGGCTATGTGGGTGGGAACAAATTACTTTACATCTCTGTGTTTTAGTTTTGTCACCTATAAAATGAGATTAATGATAGATTAACCAGGTAACACATGCAATAAAGGGCTTGACACAGCACCAGGCATGAAGAAGGCCTCACTTAAATATCAGCAGATATTACAGTAAAGGCTACGAGAGTGACATTAATTAATTAGTTATTCACTCTATATTTAGCTTGAATGTTTATTTAATTTTTAAGATCCAAAATTCCACGAGAAAAAAGGCTAATGTGATAATAAAAATAATCTGATAATCTGGCACATTATCCATAAAATAGTTATATGAAATAGAATAATCCCAAAATTGAGGGGCTATAATTAACATAAATAAACATTTATTGATTCCAATTAACTCTAGATGTTCGTTTAGCTGGCCCCACTGTTCACATTGTCACTGTACATTGCCTTTACCCCCCAACTCGCCAAATCTTTTCTATGATGTGATAAAGCAGTGAGCTGTTACGTCATAAGTTAGATTCGTTTGCCACTTTATATCCCAGAGGTCTTCTCAGGGCCTTATACACTAAAACTTTAGTTTCACAACATTCTTGTGGCTGGCAGAAAATATGTTTCTTGTTTTTCAGAACTGGGATAACTACAGTTTGGGTTAAGTAATCTGGCCTACGACAGCAGATATTTTTGTAAGAAATTATCCATCTAGCAGTTGGACTATAATTAATAGTTGGATAATCCTAGCCCAGGGTCTAGATCTACCTTAACTAGTTGGGTACACTTGGGTTCATTTTTTAACTTCTCTGAGTTTCAGTGTCTTTATAAAATGTGAGTAATAGTCTCTGCTCCTCTTAAATCATATAATTTTTGTGAAGATCAAATGATAGCATATGCCTGAAACGCTTTTGGAAAATATAAAGCAAATATTAAATATTAAATCCTACATCTCAGTACCTCATATGTGTTACTTCTCTCTTTAAAAGAGTCTCTGTCCTGAAACATTGCCGGGACATAAACAAATGTTACCACTGTTTGCTTTGGAGGAATCTTTTCTCAATTGGATCAAAGATTAACCAGTTCTTCAAGTAATCTTGCATGATTGTATTGACTCAACAAATAAGAAAACTAGAACATAGAAGTGCTTTAATTTGCCCAGATTTCACACAGCAGGCTAGTATGGCGGCTTCCACATTAAGAAACCAAGCCTAATTGCTTTTCTGGTCACTGCACCAACCACAGAATTAGGAGGCCTTTGCATTTTATGTATAAAGAAATAAACCCAGAAGTAATGGGCTGACACAAATAGGCTATTTTCTGAGAACTGAATCTCATAAATATTCAAACTGAATACCTATGATTTAGCAAAAGAGAAAAATATAGAGCATTTACATATATCATAGGCAGCATCAAGGATTCGGAGCTTTTGTAACTTCTCTTGAAGGAGGAATTTCTCCAGAAAGCTTGTGTTGAAATGTGGACAGATCTGGTGGGACCTTGTTTGAATTTTCCTTTTCCTACTGCAGATAACACCTGAGCCATAATTGAGACTGTGGTTATAGTAGGTCCGGAAAGGTCCTTTTTTGTCTCTCACAACCAAACAAAAGCAGCAGCAGTTGAGAGAACATGGACAAAAATGCCAGCAGCTGGCCTGAAGCAGTGGTCATTAACAAGTGTCTCACAACCTAGAGAGAGTATTTTGGTATGACACTTTCCGGGAGGCCTGTAAGAGTTTCTAGCTTAGAGATTTGATTTTTCTCTTTGAATACCAGCAGGGACAAGCTATTAATTTATGGACTGATTAATGGTGTATTTCAGCTCTATTGTCAAAGATAATCATTCAGTCATGTTTAATGAGGTACTCTGCCTTCATTAAAGTCATTAGAATCATTAATAAATAAATATGTGGTTGGATTTCACAGAATTTGTACCTCATGATAAAGACTAAGCTAAGTCAACATTTCCCTGAAATACTTAGGAAAAAAAATGAGAAAAATGGAGTTATTCAACAAATAATAATTTTTCCCTAGAGTCAAAAATCACTAGCCTTTAAGAATGATGTATAATATGATCTTTTGGGATGTAAGGAGAATTTTCATATTTCCTTTTAACCTAAAAAAGTAACAAATTACCATGGGCACATTAATATACTCATTGAAACAGGTGCTCTCTGACCACGTGCTCTATAGTCATTTTTCATGAGGTATGCTGAGATTTTCTACAATGCCACAGGTGAACAGTGCCCTCATGTATTCACTGAGTGTCTCTTTCCTATGTACTGGACCCCATTTAGGTCATTAAGACACCTCAACATT
>NW_006436282.1:4262882-4293135 GCF_000325575.1 Pteropus alecto | reverse complement strand
ATTCCTGCTCACATAGAAAATACATTTTAATAGGAGAAATGAACTCAGCTAAGTGGATATAGGAATTACATTATTTAGTTTTAATTGATTTAACTAATTCCTCTTAAATGCACACAGATTATTCTCTAGGACAGATTACATTGTTAGATCTTAAGAAATTTAAGATGAAACAAAACCAAAAATCAGTAAGAAAATAGGAAAATTCACAAATACATGGCAACGAAACAACACAGTCTTAAACAATCATTGGGCCAAAGAGGAAATCACAACAAAATTTTAAAAATATCTTGAGACAAATGATAATGATAACAAAATATGCCAAAAATTATAGGATGCAGCGAAAGAAATTTATAGTGATTTTTTTAAGTTTATAGAACGGTGAAAGAAAATGGTTAGTGGTGGCATAGGCAGGGTCGTCTGTAAGTTTTGGAGTCTAGGGTTGTGTTCATTTCATGAATATTTATGTGATTCCCGTTACCTGCACCCTTGATTTGTAAGCAGGGATAAAATAAAGCAAAGGATTTACCCTTAGAAGTGGCCAGTGCCTCCTGGCACCGTGAGGGGAGACACCTACAAGGAAAGACACCTACTTGGTGCGATACAGAGTGCGGGAGACATGACTTGGGCAGTCTGCTAAGAAGGAAGGCAAAAAGCTTTAACAAGTTCACAGGTGAGCTTCAGGGGACACAGCGGTTCTATAAAAGTACAACCAAAATGCTGTGCATATGCAAGCTTTTCCCAGAATCCAGATTATCAAAGGGGCCAATATTGTAAAAAGAGTTAAGGGGACTTTGATTTTGAGAACTTTTATCTCCAAAGTGTCCTGTAAGATTTCCTGTCTTGTCCTCAGTACTTGCACTAGAGATTTATCAGCTACTTTCAGCCATTCAAATTCAGATAACTGGTCTCTTCTGCCCCTTGGGTTTAATTCTGTTCTGGGTCATTGGCTTAATGGATTTGACTGTTGTACTTTATAGTCACATGCCACTTAACTACAGGAGATAAGTTCTGACAAATGCATCATTAGGTGATTTTCTTGTTGTGTAAACATCATAGGGTGCACTTATGCAAACCTAAATGGTACAGTCTACTATATACCTAGGCTGTATAATATAGCCTATTGCTCCTAGGCTACAAACCTATACAGAATATTACTGTACTGAGTACTGTAGGCAACTGTAACATAATGGCAAATATTTGTGTATCTAAACATATCTAAAGGCAAAAATGGTACAGTAGAAATATGTTATAATAGATTAAAAATGGCACACCTGTGTAGGGCACTTAACATGAATGGAGCTCCCAGGATTGGAAGTTGCTCTGGGTGAATCAGTGAGTGAGTGGTGAGTGAATGTGAACGCCTAAGACATTACACCACTACAGACTTTTTAAGTATTGTATAGTTAGGCTACACTAAACTTATTTTAAGAATATTTTTCTCTGATAATAAATTAACCTTAGCTTGTAAATTTTTTACTTTATAAACTTTTCAACTTTTTAAACTTGTCAACTCTTTCGTAATAACACTTAGCATCAAACACAAACACATTGTACAACTGTACAAAAATCTTTTCTTTATATCCTCCATAAGCTTTTTCCTATTTAAATTTTTTTTTTCCTTTTACTCTTTAAACTTTTTAGTTAAAAACTAAGTCACAAATGCACACATTAGCCTAGGCCCACACAGGTCAGGATTATCAATATCGCTGTCTTCCATCTCCACATCTTGTCCCACCAAAGGTCTCCAGGGGCAGTAACACGCACAGAGCTGTCATCTCCTATGATAACGGTGTCTTTTCTGGAATACCTCCTGAAGGACCCACCTGAGGCTTTTCTTGAGGAGATGTCACTCTTTTCAGAAAGCACTTAGATGTTACTATGGCTGCAACATCACTAGGCAGTGGAAATTTTTCAGCTCACTTACAATCCTATTGCACTGCTATTGTATATGCAGCCTGTCAAACATCGTTATGCAGAGCATGACTGTACTTTTACTGTCTCATCTATTTTCCTTGTAGAATTTCGTTTAGTTTAGTTTAGTTTTCCCTTGTCTCATATATCTTATTTTGCTTTTAAAAGGAAAAAAAGCTAGTACAAGGAACATAGTCTCAAGCATCATCCTGCTATGGATAAGAAATGAATTTTTATTCCCCAATTTACTCCCCAGGGGTTCTCCCAGTGTAGCAAACACAACTGCCAGGTTAGTGGCAGACATCTGGGGTAATATCATTTCCAGTAAAGCCCATTTTAAACTGATGTTGAGCCTTGATGTGCATACTAACATGAAAACACACATGCATATACACAAGCAAGAAAGAATTGTACCTTCCTGTCATACCACCATCACAGGAACAAATTATAAATGCAAACATCGAACTTGCTCTTCCCCATCTATAAAATTGTATTAGACCTTAGTACAACTCTCTACTTCTTTGAGATGGCTAATATTTATTAGTCATACTAGACTGACCCGAAGTAAATCATGAAGCAGTCAGTTTGTTGGGCAACTTGACATCTCTTTTCTTAAATATCAAACATTTGACATTTATTACACAGACATGAATGAAGCATAGTTCTTGCCATCAGGATGATCACAATTTATTATGACATGCCAGCCTGTGCTTATAGCCCTATGCTTGGCACATGGCTGGCACTGATTAAATAAGAGAGCAAATCGTGTCTAATTGTATGTATAACTTTATCCCGTAGGTCTAACAACTTGGTTGCCACTTCATTCATTCTTACATTCATTATTCATGAATGGTCTTACCACTAACGTCTCCAATTTCAAGGTGCCTACATCAGAGTTTCATAGACTGGTCCTGATATCAATTTTTATATTTCAGAGAGCCATTCCTTAGATATTTAAACCTGAAATCTTTTCTGTCATAACATTTAGTTCTGTTTTTATATTTGGAAAGCTATTTTCTAGCATGCTACTTTTTTTGGAGATGATATTTATATCTATATTTGTAATTATGTTGAATTGGTTTGTTCTCTTTGGTAGTTTATCTTATAACTTTACAATAATTTCTATATCACATACACATTGATTTTTAAATGACAATTTTTGTTTGTGATTGCATGCCTCATTACTTTTGATATTCATACTGGTTGGGCTTTGTTAATATGGGCTAACTATGGTGAGTAGATGAATATATACTTGCTTTATTCTCTTACTATGAATCATTTCATCTATGTATTTAACTATAGATGGCAGACTCTCTCCAAACAAAATGTTTTTTCTGTTTTAATAATTTAGTTGATATAGATATATTTAAAGGAAACACAAACTGTGGAACAAAGACTTGTAACAGATAAAAAGGGTTTAATTCTTCATTTTATCTGAGAATTGATCATAACATTCCATTAGGCAGCAGTTTCTCTTACTCATTATGTTTATAGCATGTGTGACTTAAAAATACATGTTAAATCTTAGGCAATTAAATAACCCTTCCCACGTTTTCTGAAGTGGAAGAATCTTTTATGTGGATCTCTTGGCCATGGTGGCGAATATGTTCAAGAGTAGAGACATAAAAGTGGGAAATTGAGAAGACTACAGACATAATGATTGGAGGGGAGGAGTGTGAAGGAGCATCAAGCAGAAATGTTTTCTAAGGAAGAGAGAGAGAACAGATGCATTTGCACACCTGCGAAGAAATTTTGATGAGTTAGATAAGAAAGGATTGGGAGTAGCTTTTTTTATTTTAATTGCAATGTGGTCTTAATCCTGTCCCATACTTTCTCAATGCATTTTTAATATTTTATTATGTGGTTATATAGATTATTATGTAGATTAGATCAAGCAGGTAGACTAAGCACGTGTTTACCTGTATTCTCATTATATATCCCCTGAAGATAAAAAACATAGCTTCAATGTGTGTTTCAAAATATTAAAGGGAAACACTTAAGGATAGACATAGGGTATATAACTGATTAGAGAGAAAGTAGAACAATGCACAACACAGGAAAAGAAACAAAAAAGACAGCATAATGTATGAAGATTAAGTTTGGCTTAATATAACAGAGGATCTAAAATAACAGTGAGTTAAAGATGTAAGAACTATATTAAAGAACAACAGAATAACAACAGAGGTAGCCAGTCTGAAACACATATGGGTGCTCCAAAACCCTCATGAACACAAGCTTCTTTTTTCCCTTCGTAGAATTCTCCAGCCATGTAACTTCTTTCGTTAAGGCTGCTTCATGATATAAGATGGCTTCTAGAGCTCAAATGTCATATCTATGTTGCAGACCAAATGAAGAAGAAAAGATAAAAGAATTAATGTAAAATGTGTACACTTTTCAATCAAACTTCCTATAAGAAACTTTCTCAAACACCCACCCCTCTAGCGTGGTATAAACCCACCCCTCTAGCGTGGTATAAACCATTATCTGGGCCCCCAAGAAAATGAACAACTTATTTTTTCCCAGTCCTGATTTTGTAACATCTAGATTTTTATGAAACAAAGATGTCAGGTAGGCCAGTCCTTAAGACAGAAGTATGTACCTACTCAACGTATAACTCAATGCCAACCCTGGCCCAAGTTGAGAGGCAGAGGGCAAGTCAACAGTGCCCAGAATCTCACTAGAGCAGGCAGACCCATGACCTGTGTCAGTCCTGTTAGAGTCATTGTGTCCTTTTCTCTCCTGGAGTTATTTTTTATGTGTGGCACAGACGTCTACCAAAGTCCTCCCCAGAGCACCCATCAAAGTAAATCTATCTAGAGTCTATAACTACCCCCCCCCAATTATTGTGTATATGTTTATTTGTGGTTTATCTCATTAGAACACTATTGCCATAAACAGGGTGTCCCACGATTAGAGCAATGGAGAATAGATTATGCAGATTGCTGTTTTTACCAAGAGATTCAATTCTATTTGGTCAAATATGCTTCTTGATTTTGCCTCTTAACATTTGTAGTTTAAAAAATGCACACTAGTTCTTGGTTGTGTTCTCCCCTCATTTTGACTTTGTCTCTTTAAAGGTCTTGTTAATCTTATCTATACTAACTAAACTTGATGCTGTATCCCTTCCATATAAAGAACACTCCTATAATTCCCCCTCTGATTTCTCCCTCTGATAAACATTTCCCACCTGACATATATCTATGTAAATGTAAAAAGAAATATCTGGAAGATGTAATCCAACTCTTAACAGTTGTTACCTCTGAAGAGAAAAGTAAGATTGGGAAATGTAGCGCAGTAGTGAAGAACTTTCACTTATTAGTCAGCATATAGTACTTCTGAACTGTTTTAATTTATTATGATAAAAATGTCTTTCGTGTTATATTTTTAAAAGGAAGAAATTTAAAATTTTTAAGAATTCTGCAGTACCCCACAACGCTTTTGAGTTAGATTTTTATGAAAGGTTTTTTGGGTTTTTTTGTTATTATTGGTTGTTTTATTTTCCTTTTTAAATTCCTTTGTTTAGGTAACTGGACAGTTGCTCTCAAGTCAGGCAGAGAGAGAGAGAAAGAGACTAAGAAGCACAATATTATTTCACTTACGTTTTAGAATAAATGTCTGGGGTTTAGAATCCAAGGTCCATAGAGTGAGGGCTTTTCACTTACGTTTTAGAATAAATGTCTGGGGTTTATCCAAGGTCCATAGAGTGAGGGCCGGGGGAACCCTCACTATGCCTGACAATGTGTCTGATTTATGCATCAACAAAAGCACATTCAAGCTGACACAAGCTGTGATTGTCCTTGGAATACCACCTCAAAACCAGACAGAAATTGTAGAAACTACTCTAAGATGAGAATTCAACCCATCAGAAAAATACACTTTTTGTGACTAGATATTTCAGGCAGACAGCTAGATATATCCAAGGTTATGTGAATTTAAATGGAAAAAAAAATGTCAGTAAACTTCCACACAGAGGTGTAGTACTAAGTTATTTTCCAAGCCAGCCTACATTGGCATGTGTTTCTTCATAGAGACCTTGCTGAATGGGTAGATAAGCTGGTGTTCATGGCTCCGAATGGCTCTAAATCTTTGCTCTGCTTTCAGCCTGAGAAAAGACCCCCAGATAATCCCAGCAGCAGGCAAGAAGGCCCTTTGGTGGCCTTACTCAGTACTTGTCCCCCTGCCTCCTCTTACCTGGCTGCTGGCACTTCTGCTCCAGCTCTTTTCTTCTCACTTTAAATTTGATGTGATGCTTTCATTACCTTCCAGAGGCTGGTTGGGAGTCGGGGTTGGGGGGAGGTGATTGCCACTAGCACAGGAAAGAAAGGGTGGGATTTAGGGTCCTTCACGGGGTCAGCTTATTGTGCTGAGAGTTTATTGATTATTTTATTGTGTCCTTAATGGGTAATTGAGGATCTTTTATTGAATAAGTTAATTACTAAATTAATATTTTAGATCCTTAATAATTAGATTTTAATTCTGGTTTGCAGTATGGTAAAGAATATACACACATATACACATCTTTATTTTCATAATTCCTTCATTGTGTCCTTAATGGGTAATTGAGGATCTTTTATTGAATAAGTTAATTACTAAATTAATATTTTAGATCCTTAATAATTAGATTTTAATTCTGGTTTGCAGTATGGTAAAGAATACACACACATATACACATCTTTATTTTCATAATTCCTTTATTGTGTCCTTGATGGATAATTGAGGATCTTTTTATGTGGGGAGACTAGAAAGGAGAAAATGGGAGAATAATTAACGTTCTCACAGCATAGGCATATTTGTTGGCTTTACAGGCACCTGGGAGCAGCAGGCAATGTGTATTTTTCTGTTTTCTGTTTGTTTTTGTGCTTTGGTTCCATCAATTCAGGTTACCTGCACCTATAAGGAAAATACTGGCTCAGCTGGTTTAAACAACAAGGACATTTATTTTTTATCTTAACAAGAAATCCAGAAATAAGATGGTTCTTCCATCATTGGCTACTTCAATGGTTCCATGCCCTCATCAGGAATATCTGTCCTCAAAATTAGCTCCCCTCATAGTCACAAGAGGTTACCACAGTTCCAAACTGGACACAACATCCAATGTCTGAAAAGTCATTTTGTCTCATATGTCTCTTTTAAAAAGCAATGACATCTTTCCCAGACTCCACACACATCGACCTTGGCAGACTTTTCTCACGTCTCGTTGGCTGGGTCATGTCTCCTTGCCTTGTGTAACACATTCGTTAGCAGGGGGCATGAGATTACTAGAATCGTCTGAGATCTGTCAAGAGTTAGCCTGAGCTAGGGACAGGGTCCCCTTCCTGAGGTATAAAAACCCTATACAAAATTGGAGCGGATTTAAAAAGAGAAAAAAGATGATGGTGGAGGGTAAATTACAAATTTCTGCTGTAATGGTCAATAGTATGGAAATAATATCAACAATAATAGTGTTTATTAAACACGTACTATGTGCTTGATACAGAGCTACTTAAGCACTTTCTATGAAATATCTTAAGAATAAACTTATGAGATAGATGGCAATATCAGCTCCAATTTATGGATGAGAAAATAAACTTAAAGAATGTAAATAACATGTCCAAAAAAGAAAGAGGTAGAAATGGACAGGAATTATGAAAATAAAGATGTGTATCTGTGCTCTTAACTGCTTCACATTATATACTTATTCACATGTTCTCCCATACTTTTTATCCTATGTATGTTTGCTTTAGGAGTGCTCGCTCTTTTGAATTTATTGTGATAAAGGCTGGAGGAGTTGCGTGTTACCCTGTATCACAAACATAACTGATGTAAGAGCCCAGATATGTTGAGTTTTCAAGAAGGGCACCTGGTAGGGGACGTGATAATGAAGACCCTTCTCTATTGTATTCTCTTTCAAGTCCCCAATGCTCTTTCCTCTATAACTTTTTTGTTTCACTCTCATTTTCCTCACTTATAATTCCAGTGAAAAGAGCTAGGAATAGCAGCTTTTGCATTTTAATTATTATTCCCCCATGCTCTCCCTTTTCACCGCCAGCTTCATATTATGAGCTGACTCATCACTTAAGTTTCACAATAAAACTCATCCTTTCACAACACAGTACTGGTCTGGCAAACCCCGAGATCTCAACAGGGGATACTGCCAGTTTCTTAATTGGCATCCTTCTGTTGACAGAAGCTCCTTCCTGGGTCCGTGTACAAGGTGGAGTTGTGGGAGTCAGAAAGCGCTACTCCAGGAAAAGAGTAATGAGGAAGTATAAATGTTGTTAGGTTTGACGTTTTCTTGTCTAAACTTTGCTACAGACTATTAATACCTAGCAATGGACTGAAAACATAGTATTTCACAAGTGCGAAATTTATTTTTTTAAAGATGCAATTTTTTTAAAGTTTTTGTTTGTATTTGTTACTTACTCTTTAGATATGTTTAAGCTTCTGTGAGAGGAAGATTAAACCTTGCAGGTGATTCATCAAAACTTCTAGTTTCAAAACTGATAAATGGGGGTTAAGTATTGTATTGAATTCGAATAGAACTGAGCTAACTTCAGTGTTAGTGATGAATCATCTGAACGTGAAGGATTTAATTTAGGATTTCTTTGGAATTTAAAACATTACATTGTGCGCGCGCGCGCGTGTGTGTGTGTGTGTGTGTGTGTGTGTGTGTGTTTAACATGGGGGGTGAGACCAAACACTGAGGATTTTTTTTTGGAAGTATGCCATTTGATGAGGTGATCAGAAACTGTCACTTTAAAGTTACATCAAATCTTCTGCCTCTTTAGGCACAAAAGCTTATATTATTTCTAAGGAAATCTCTAGGTTAATGGGTAAGGTTGGTCTGCTTCAAAATGCTTGGTTTGTCAATAAGAAAGCAATTAAAGATGCTTTTCCAAGGTCGCACTGGTAGTTAGTATCAGAACCCAAGAAAGACCCTAAGCTTCTGCCTTTCAGACCAAGGCACTTTCCCTTCACTCACATTACCAACCATTACTTCCGGGTTCAAAAGGACCCGGTACTTGGGGTTTAATGCTCTACAGTTACCATATTGAAATTCTTAATATTTTTATCTCTGAATTTGTAACCAAAGTCCAATGGAATAACCCCTAAACAAGTTCAAGTTGGTTTTCTGACCCTTGCAACTAAAAGAGATTTGTCATATTTTGTAGACTTTAATAGGCCTATGGAATCTGCACATAGGAATAGCAGGGATGCTCACTAGGTCTGCTAGTGATCACGCACTCCTATCACACGTCAGAATTTGACCGGAAGACAGTAGTATCTGAGATTTATTTGCATCAGATTTCAAATCTTAGGATGGCTTCTCTTCACTCTCTAGCACATTGGCATGTAAGCTACTTCATCTTTAAATATATGAGAATTTATGGATTGCAACCTTTTAGAGACAGAAAGCACCAGAAACCAAAACTTAATAATTTATTCAGAACAAAAACAATTATTTGTCTAAGAGAGATGGAGATTTGTTTTAAATACTGACATTAGGAATAATGCAATTAAAAGGAAAGTAGCTTCCATCTGGAACAGATTGTGACGAATACTGTCCTGTGAATCCAGTGGAGATAAAAGGTACATTATGGTGGAGAAAACAAAGCCTAAAAAATAAAAATGTTGGATGTTTTTCTGCAAAGAAAGAACACACATATTTGGAAAGTTAAGATGAGGCAAAATAATGAAGTTTTTTTCAGTGAAAGAAAGACTTTATGGCAGGCTAACAAATTTGTCAAATCCATGCTGTTATCTGTGCTGGCATTTGCTCATGGCCCCTCGGGCTGGGTGAGAGCCTCTGCTTTGCTGAACATCTGATTAAGCAGTGTTTAAGGAAATCCCACCATGCAACTCCACACAGCCTCTGGTCCTCATCTCATCCACATTCCTGGTATGTAAGCTTCATAAAGTTGCACTTAGCATTCCTCTCAGAAAGCAAAGGGCTGCAGCTCTCCAGAGCTCAGCAGAAGATGTGCTGCCTGCACCTGTACGAATTTTCAGTTATTTTCCCTGAAGTGTGGGTGTTTTTTTTTTCTCCATTCCAAATTGAAAAATTTTTTACCATTTGAGAAAAAAAAAAAAAACACTTTTCTCTCATCTACCATAGTTCATTGTCATTCTGCAAGCCCTTATAAAATTTTCTCCCAAGCAAATGGAAACTTTAAATGTCATGAAGGTATAAGGAAATACTAGGTTTCCTTCCTGGAATTTCCAGAAGCCTTTATTGCACATAATTATAAGTTAGCCTATTTGTTCTGTCTGTCAATCAAGCCCAGGTGGGTTAGCATCAGGAAGACTCCCATCAGCGTTTTGTTTAAAAAACAAACTGTAGCTCTTGATCTATAAACAAACTATAGCTCTCGATCACCTGTTTAGTCACTAGCACTAACGTTTTCCAAGTCCTTCTTGTTGTCCAACTAAAGCAAATTCTCTGTCTTCTGGACATAGTAGACTTTTTATAATAGTCCTGCCCAAGGACAAGTGTGTTCCACCTAAGTCATTCACAGAGAGGTAGAGCCCGTGTGTGAATGTTAGAGGGGGAAGGTCATGTTCATTTTTACGTAGCATGTTGGACATTAGCCAATGTTTTATGCTCAAAGAAAATCAGACCACGAGTGCGCTTTCTTCTGTGTACCTCACTACTCACAATTTGTATCAATTGTCACAGAATTACAAGATTGAAGATACATTATACCATACCTGTGAGTTTCAGAAATCAGAAGTATTCCAATGTAAAAAAAAAAAAAAAAAAAAACAGCTTCCCATGTTACATAAACCTGGCTCCAGGAGGAAAACCAGCCCTAGACCTTGAGAGGAAGTTTGTAGAAATATTAATGTGGTAAATAATGATGTTAGCCTTATGTGCTTAGTATTCAGGTTAGATTAAAATGACCTTATAAATCAGTCGACAAATATTAAGCATTTATAGGAAGTACGATCCCCCAGGACACTGTGCACTGGAAATCTGACACACAGAAGGCTTTTCTCAGTCATCATGACTTTGATGAGGTGGAAAACCAACTCATAAGAACAATACACACAGTGCCAGACCATCTGGGAAAGTATGCATGTGTTCAGGAGACACAAAGGGTCCTGGGATGAATCCTAAAGAACCCCAGAATTCCTGGGCCAACAACAGGCCGGTGTGCTTAGCAAGCTGCAGAAGAGTCTTTCTTTAAACTTCTCAGTTCTAACTCCAGTCTTGTTGGCCAGTGGCCTCATGGTCCATCATCTTTAACCCTTCTGTGGGTTCTGGGTGCCCAAATCACACAATAGAGCCAGTAATGAGCATGATAGTGAAGTAAGCAAAGATCATATGAGATGTCGTCCCCTCTTTTGTTCACTAGCACCCTTCCAGGCCTGTCTTGCCTCTTCCTACTTTACTCTTCATCCTCTCTTCTTAGGGAACTAAATTTCTCCATGAAGAATTAACGATCAATGCTAGTATGCTGTTTTAATTGGGACCATCCATGGAAAGGCTTGGTAGGATTTCTGGTATCATTTCTGGAAGTATAAAATAATGAAAAATAGAGACATAGATAGGAGTCAGAGAAAGCTTGGTTCAGATTCAATTCCTGCACTTTATATTAGAGTGATTTTAGCCGAGATACCTAAATTGTCTGAAACTTTCTTTTTCTGTAAAATGCGAAATAATAATTTTAATTTATCTCACTTAAGATAGTTTATGCGGGATTTTTAAAATTTTTTTATTTTTAGATATTTATAGATTTATATATGGATGTAAAATGTAATACGGAGGAATTGTACGTGCCCTCACCCAGTTTTCCCCCAATGGTAATATCATAAATAACCATAGAAGAATGTCACAACCAGGAAATTGACATTTGTCCAACTTTATTCAGATTTCATCAATTGTTCATGCATTTGTATGTGTGCATGCACACGTGCGTGTATTTAATGCTATGCAGTTAATCCCATGTGTAGATCTGTGTGACTACGACGACAGTCAATATATAAAACAGTTCCATTACAAGGAGCCATCACACTATCCTTTTAGCACCACAGCTACTTATCTCTTTTCCAACCCCCTCCCTGACAACCACTAATCTCTTCTCCATCTTTACAAGTTTCTGACTTCAAGAATGACATATAAATGAAATCATACAGCATGTAACTTTGGGGGGTTGACTTTTTTCATTCAGCATAATTCCCTTGAGACCTATCCAACTTGTTGCATGTATCAGTGGTTTCTTTTATTGTAGAGTAGTATTCCACAGTGTGAATGTGCTAGAGTTTGTCTAACCATTCACTCACCGAAGGACGTTTGAATTGTTTCCAGTGTTTGACTGTTATGAATAAAGCTGCTTTAACATTCATATGCAGGTTTTTGTATGAACATTACTTTTTGTTTCCCTGGGATAAATACCCAAAAGTGTAGTTGCTGGATCATATGTTAAGCCCATGTTTAATTTTACAGGAAACCACCATACTCTTTACCAAACTGACTGTACCATTTTATGTTTCTACTAGCCATACATGAGTGCTCCAGTTTTTCTGTATCTTCACCAGCACTCAGTGTTATGACTTTTTCATTTTAGCCATTCCGATAAGTGTGTAATAGTCCATTGTGGTTATAACGTGCACTTCCTATGGTTACTGATGGTGAACAACTCTTCACATGTTTATCTACCATCTGTATATCCTCGCCGGTTAAATGTCTTCCTGTGTCTTTTGCCCATTTTTTAATTGTTTTGGTTTTCTACCATTGATTTGAGAGTCCATGTATGTTCTCTATATTTGGTTTGAAAGTATTTTTACCAAATCTGTAGCTTGTCTGTTCATCATCTTCATGGGGTCTTTTGCAGAGCAAAAGTTTTTATTTTTGATGAAGTCCAATTTATAAATTTTTCTTTTATGAATTTTACATTGGGTGTCAAGTCTTGAACTTATTGCCTAGCTTTAGATCTTGAGCTAGGCAAAAAAAAATTTCTCTTATGTTGTAAGGGCATTTTTTTTTTAAAGAGCTATCCCAGTTTCAATCATCCCTTACAAAATGGAGGTGTTAATACATAATTTGCCATTTTTATGCATATTGAGTGAAACATATGTAAAGAATCTTTCATAGAGAGTACATATAAATACAATTCAGAGAACAGATATCCTTCTAAAGGAATGTGTAAAGTTCACAAGTGATAGAGTGAATGACTAATAAATACTGACTGGGAAAAGAGGGTTCCAGAAAAAAAACTCCAAAGAGGAGTGAGTACTAAGTGGCCAGATTGAAAGGTACAGATGTGTGTTTCAAGTACGAACAACAGCCTGGGCACTATGACTAAAACTGTACCTAGTTCAGTCCTCCCACCCCACCCCACCCAAAAAACAGAGGGAATGGAGAAAGCTGCAGAGATAAAACAGAAGATGCAGCCAGATCTCAGTGGAACTAGGGGTGATCCCTCCACACTCCACAGGGGATGGACATTTTGGAAAGTGATTGTTGCAGGCACATAGCAGTCAGGGGACTAAGGGTGTTAAATATCTCACTGTACAGGGCACAGTGACATACAGTGAACAATTATCCTACCCAAAATTTCAGTGTTACCCTTGTTGGGAAACTGGGTGAGATGATGAGGAGCGGTGTGTAGGATAATTTTGATGATGATGATGATAATGAATAATGATAATAGCAATCACAGCTGTAATAGCCATTACTGTATGTCAGATACTCTGCAAAGCACAAGAAATGCAGTCAACTTTTATCTTCACAAAACCCTGATGAAATACATATTATTTTTATTCTCATTCCACAGATGATGAAACCAACACATCACATAACTTGCACCAAATCACGAAACTGTAAGAGTATGGCCCAATTCAGTCTGATTCCAGAACTTACTCTCTGGAGTTGTGCAGCTTTCTGTAGATTCTCAATCCCAGACATACAGAGTAAACACTACTGATGCCTCATTGTACCCCAGGCCAATTAAATCAGCTTTGGAATTGGATCCCAGGCATCAGTATTTTTTTTAAGCTTCCTAGATGATTCAAATGGCAGCCAACTTTGAGAACCACTGCTCTTCCTTCACTAAGTTCAGTCAGAGACCCAAATCAAAGGGTTTCAAGCACTAAAGAGATGTTATCACATCTTTTTGTGAATCTAGTTCTGGCTGGAATAAGAATGAATTTGAGGGGAGCATTTTCTAAAGGTAGGAAGACCTATGAGTGGACACTTGTAAACATTCTACAAATAGATGCTATGGGTTGGGGTGAAGATCACAACAAAAACAAACAGCAGGTAATTATTAGGAGGGAGAATCAACAGGATTTGGTGATCAGTGGACTTATATGAGATAGAGAGAAAGAAGAAGTTCAAGATGGTTCCCAGGTTTCTCATCTTTGCACATTGTCCATGGATGTATCCCAAGTTTCCTCAGTGCTGATAGAGCTCCCAACAATCAAGATACATACACATTAGAGAAACAATGTTGGGGTTTTTTTTGGAGGGGGAGGGGGTCAGAAACATACTTGGTCAGGGAGAAGATCAGATGAAGGCATGAAAGATGGAGACTTTGGTGCCTGTGAAGCCTCCAGGATCAGGTGCCTGACAGATAGTTGAAAAACTATCTGAGCTTAAGTTAAAAATCTAACCTGAAAGTAATTAGCAAGTAGCCACCCATCTTGGTCATATAAATTATGATGTTCCAGAATGCCCTCTGTGTGCATGAGTAGGCGGCTAGAAATGTCATGATTTTTCCAATCCCGGAAACTGATCACTCAGGCTTTGGTCTGGACTTATTAGAAAAATTTAGTTTTAATTCAATCACAATTTCTTTTTGTCTGATTACAAGTTCCTTTAGAAATATGAAGGGCATATATAAATATATATACTGTAATCCCTTAAAAATTTCCCTTTATGGATCATGCGTTTCCAGACTTTATTCAATAAACCCCAACCTGTAGATTTCCTTATATTCAGATGGTACTCTTCAGTTTGCAAAACCTTTTCTTGTACATCTAGTCATCTGATTCTGATGAAAGCTCTTTCATATGAAGGAAACATGCTCAAATTGCTGAGATGACTTGACCTAATTGACCTAGTTAGTAAATGGAAGATCTGGGACTCAAGTTCACTTCCGACTCTTCACCAAGTGGTAACTGGGCTTTGACACATCCATTCTGTCACCACCACATCAGACTCCCAGACTTTGTGGACTCTGACTGTTTCAGTATTCTGAAAGGCTGGTGGGGTGTTAGGGAAAATGAACTTTCCGTGAATTTAGTTGAATGTTCAGTATCAGAGTGGGCTAACCTACTGGCTCAAGCCCAAAGAAGGCAGCATGACAGTAAGAAATACTTTCATCCCTTCATCATTTAATTTGCGCATTTCAATCAATATTTTGTCATATATATGTGTGTATATATATGTGTGTATAAATATATATATATACACACATATAAGAGGTATTTGACACACATATATATGTGAGAAAAATAATGCCTAAAGCAGTTCTTTCAACAGCCAAGGATATTTTTATTCATTCGTTCGCTCTCTTTGCTAAAGGTCATAGTTAATCAAAGAATGTGGTACATATGATCAGTCTGAAATTACTAAAGACCTTAGGGATATGCTGCTATGATCTCTGAACTGAAAAGCCCTGACTTATTCTCTAGGAACAAAGAAAAGATGAGTCAATTGACAGTGTATACAGCTTCAGTTGCTTTTGTGGAGAACAATTTATTATTACCTCTTGTCTCAGGTAGCTGTTATCTGCCTGGGGATTTGATGAATAAGTGTGGGCATCAGCGAATTAGACAGTGATTCGAACCTACTAGAAGGTCACATCTCATTTTTCATACATAATTGAAAATCTGAAGTGTTAACAGTTATGTAACCTACCCAAAACAGCCTTGTTGCCCTTAACACAAATTACATTTTGATCAACAATTGAATACTAAATTTACTCAACAATAAAATAAATATATTCAAAACTCAAAACCTAGTCGTTTCTTAAGATTTTAAGTTCCTTACAAACTTTATTATATTACAAATATGGCAAAGTTTAGAAATAATTTTAAGAGGTATTTGCCTAATGATTGATCATAATTACAAACTAATTTAACCAGATCCTTTGGATATTTTAATCTGCACTTATCAATTTAACATTCGTGATTACTTTACACACAGTACTTTCATTCATATCCCACAGGCCATGCCGAATGCAAGGAAACTTGAGAAATGCAATCTGTACATAAGTGATTATATGTCTACCTAAAACATGAGTAGATTCTATTTTTAAAAGGAAAAAAGAGAAAACCATGCACAAACGGGACATTAACAATCTCTGCCACATCTATGTTACCTCTGATAAGTTAGGCCAATAGCTGATCTTCCCAATCTTTTTTTCCCCGGCAGTCCCTTGGGCTCCAGGACCTCTTTTGTAATTACTAAGAGCTTTAAGTATATACATACTCAGGAGATGGCCCTGGTCTCACTACAGATATCCTAGGCTATCACATCTTTTTGGATGACTTGTTATGTAGAGATTGGAACTCTATGAAAGTACTGCTAAGGGATACAATTGCAACACATATATCAACTTTGCACAATGTTCATAGTGATTTTCTTCAGCTCTCTCTATATAAGGTCTTCAATGTCGAGGGTTATCAAACTTGTCCCTCTGTGATCCTCTGTATTCAGAACCTTGATTTTGGGGAGATAAGGGGAAGAAAATTAGAAAATCAATATGAGGTCAAAATTTTTCACTTAAAAGAATAAAACAAAACTCAGCATTAAAGCATTTTTGATGAAGGCTAATTCTGCCTGCTTGACTCGGGCTATGGAAGGTTTATATGGATATGATTGAGTTAAATTTGTAGCTATATACACTTAACAAATCATATTTGAACCAAAGCAATCAGCTTATTTTTTTAAAAGTACTCAATATTTTTTAAAAGATCACATTTCCAAACTACTATTTAGCTTGAGGGATTTTTCCTCCATAAATTTTGCTTGGCATTTGAAAAAGTTATTTCTTTTTTGATAGCTTAATAAATCTGTATTTTTTTTTTCAATATCAATAACCTGATCTCAAATGTAGGAAGGAAAAGCAAGGATGATAGAGAAAGACAAGAAGGAATAACGTGAGGATAAAAGATAATGGAATAACCAACTTTTCCTCTCCTTTATCACAAGTCTTTATTTATAAAACACAAATCATTCGCACTGCTTTCCATTATCCCTATAAATTCCTGAATCTACCATGTGAAAAGTTATTCCAAACAAATGGCTTCTGTCACTATCGGAATAGTTATTTTACATTAGATCATTCTCAGAGGTTTTGTTACTACTTTAGAATTTTAAATGTCATACTAATTAAAATTTTCAACTTTCTCTGTAAAAAAAAAAAAAAAGAATCACTTATTTCTACATCAGGTGAGAGACAGGGAGCCATTACTTTTTGTGTCTTATGTGGTTTCCTTTCTGAGTTGTTGAGCATTAGAACTCAGATTTATGTTTCCTGAGTCCCTTTAGTTGCTTTCAGGAGCTCTTTCATTGACGCAGTTAGAGGAGAGCTAGTTGGTGCCAGGAAGGAGGTAAATTTAGCTTTTACCTGGGGTGGGCGTCAGGGAGTCTGGAAGTTGCTCATGGTATTGTCTGTATGAATCTATTTCAGTTTTCTGAGAAGGGGATTCAAAAGTTGTTATTAGATTCTCAAAGGTATCTGTGACCAAAATAGATTTAAAATGATGGTCTCTATTTCTTCTGTAAATTCTGGAAGGCATCACTGCACCTCTAAGGAAGTGGTGCCTTCATTCCATGTCTCCTTTCTCCACCTGTGGAGGTAGAGGCTAGGAGAAAGGCCATGTTAGGAATGTTGGCTATAGATAGAAAGGGGTATAGTGGCGGAAGTAGTAAGATGTCCCACCTCAGGGGCATCTGCCATTCTGATCCAGCCTGGGGCCCTCTGTGACATTTCTCCACTCAGTACTACAGGTTCTCCGTGTGTAAAGTATATATTTTAGGCGTGGAAACACCACCTAGCCCTGGTTTCATCAAGACATGTATTTTAGAGAGCAATTTGCATATACGAGTATACTAAACTCTTAACTTCCTGCCATCTTTCCTCCTTTCGGATCCTCAATGGCCTTGCAATGTAGCTTATATATGTCTCATAAAGGTTTATTGAATTGAATTAATCATAACAATTAGATATGTTTTATACTATGTTTTTATCAGGTCACTTAGGATTTCTATAAAATCCTGTTTCTCTGATTTATTAAACAAGTGAAATTTCCCTTGGGCTTCAAGTGCTGTATGAAGTAACAAATTCAATTAAATCTAACAGCAAAATTCTCCACAGACAAAAAAGCACATTCATACCCACTAGGGAAACCTTTTTATCTAACACAAAAATTAACCCCATACATGCTACATCTCCCTCCCTTCAATTTTTCTATAAATCTAGACATGTGAATGTGTCCAGAAAAAAGAATAACCAACAAAAAAATGGCCAGTCTTTCATCTGCTGTGATTTAAATCAAGGGATTTTTATGTTATTACTGGTCATAGTTGATGTTTAACATGATAAAGCCACCTAATGTTACATATTTAATTGGCCTTTGTTCCTGTGGCTTCTTTTCTTCTAAGAGAGCAAAGATTTTGAATAAATAAATTTTAAATTAAATATCCTAACCCTGAGTAATTGATAAGGAGAATGAAAACAACAAACAGAAGGAAATTAAAAGGGAAGGAAGTCCAAATGCTTTATCTTATCTCTTTGCTTTTATTTATTAAATATTTGCTGAGCACCTACAGTAGGCTGTGTGCCAGGTATAAGAAGTACAAAGATGAATAAGACAAAGATCATACCCTCAACCACTGGAGAACACAAATAACTGAAAACATTGAACTCATAGAAGTAGAGCAGTGGTTGCCAGGACCCGAAGGGTTGGGAAAATAGAGAGATGTTGGGCAGAGGATACAAACTTCCAGGTATGAGATAAATAAGTTTCGGGACCTAAGGCACAGCATGGTGACTGTAGTTAACAATACTGTGTTGTATACCTGAAAGTTCCTATGAGAATAGAGTTTTAATTGTCTCACCATATCAACAACATGATATTTTTGTGAGGTGATGGATGTATTAACTAACTTTATTGTGGTAAACATTTTGCAATATATACATGTACGAAATCATCACATTGTACACCTTATTCTTATAGATGTTAGATGTCGATTATATCTCAATAAAGCTGGGAGAAAAAGAGAATAAGATTTATCCAATTCACCTTCAACATCAGCATGTTAATTCTGTTTTGAATAATTCATATTCACCACCAACAAACCCCATGTCAGCCGCCAAGCATACACACACCTTAGAATCCATGCACTCATAATTTTGCCTTCTAAATACTTCAAGAATTCAGATTTAATTCCATGGCTAACTGCTAATGAAAACTGTCCTCATTCCCCACCTCCACCCAATCACCCCATTTTCACCATCTCCCTCCTGAAAACTGTTAGGAAATCCTCTTCAATTTGCAAGACAGCCAAAAAAGAGTTCTGCCTTCAGGCAGCAGCCAAAGGACATTTTGAATGTTAATGGGTTAAGGTCTTAGGAAGAAGAAATTAAAACTTTGTTTAAGGATTGCATTTTCAGTTTTTATTTCTATTTAAACTCAAAGCAAATGTTCACACTGCAATAAAAAGAAAATCTAGATGCCCAACAATAGAGGAATAGTTCAATAATACTGATACCTGTATATATTAAAATGCAATGTAGTTAAAAAAATTTTTAGAAAAACTTAATATGGGAAAATATACAGTACATGATAAACTAAGTGAAAGAAGGAAATCACAAAACAGGATATGCAATATAACTGCATTACTTTTTAAAGTATGAATAGAAAAAGAACTATAACGTCAAAATATTATGTGATGGGATTGTGAGTGATTTATATTTCCTTTATACTTTCCTGTATTTTCCAAATTTTCAAACGTAAGTATATGTTGCTTTTAAAGTAATTATAAAGGTCAAAGTTATTTTAAAAACTGGGAAAAAAGCTTTTTCTGCAGCCTACTGAAATATCAGTAATCTTAAAAAATCATTGCTTTTTAATCTCACCTTTGACAAAAAAAAATTGGAGTGTTTATTGATTGAGGTAGGGGGAGTCGAATTATAAAATAACTTTCCCCCTTTCAACCTACAGAGAATTCTCTCCTTATCCCCCAGTGTATCCCCTTTTCCTATCCCTGTCCATCTACAAGTGGGAAGATAGCAAACCATCCCCTAATAACTTACTAACATTGTTGGCCCATCCATCCTCCAAGGGCCTAGTTTCCACCTGTACCTCCTTAGTCTCCAATGCCACAGGGAACAGCCTCTTTTAGTTTAGAGACAAAGATAGGTACCTTCAGGGGGAAAAAAATAAAATGTATACAGAAGCCTTTGGAGTTTGCATGTGCCACTTAGATGTAAATAGCTATTCTTCAAGCCAAAAACCTTCCAAAATCATGGACTACTTTAATTCTACTTCCTACTTTACAGACAGCTGTCTTGTCCTCTTAACTTTAAATGCCTTTCTGTAAACAAACATCTGCCTAAGACTCATCTCATGGATGACAGAATATGCATCTGCTTTTGTTTTCTTTTGCTCCTAATCTAGAGATTATGATTAAAGATATGTCCCAAAGCAAAATTTGGCAAAAGACTACAATGTCATTGTTTATCAAAAAAATAATTCCAACAGAAAGGGCCTGTCTTCCCAGTAGCGTATCTTGGATTACATGTATGCCAATGACCTAACATCGGTATAGAAATGCTTCTTTGGGAGTTAGGTTTTCTTATATTATTTCAGCATGATTTTCTTCCTGATTTTTTTCAACTACTTCCTGTTCTTCCTTTCCTCCTTCTAGGCACTTAGCCAATGATCGATTTCTGCAATTTTTCTAAAAGCTAACTGTTAAGGATAGACATTTCCCATAAAGTATTAGTTTGCATAATATCTGCTCTGGGCACAAGAGCATCTTAAGAAGATACTCTTTAGAACAGCAACAACAAAAATCTCCCAAGTCTAATAGCATTAGATTCCTAATGGTGGAATTCTAGATGCTTTGAAAGCTGAGATAGGAGGAGCATATTTTGAGCAAGAAGTTCTCTTGTCCTCCCTCAAAGTATTCTTCTCTAGACACTTCCAGATCTGCCATAAAGCCAGGAATGTGCTTCAGATTTAGAATCGGAAGTGCCTTGAGCTGTTTTTCTAGGGGTAGGGATGAGTTACAAATGACCAAGCTCCTGTCCTGGTGGTCTAGCTTGTAATCAGTTGTCGTCGTCTGTAAGACCAGAAGTATGTACCTAGTTCCTTCTCCTTGAGGGAATCTGGATGCTCCCACATTTTCCAAGGACAACCTGACATTATCTGTCTCCCTGAGAAGTGTAGTTTTCCCATAACTTGGACTTAATCACAATGTAAACTATCTTTGGCCAAAGGACTTGGGCAACTTAGACCAATCGTGGTGCAACCACATTCTTTGTTAGAAAAACTGTCCTATCAGAGACCTTACAGGGTGCCCAACATAAAATCAACCCGGCAGTAGGAAGCCCAGTAACCTCTATTAAGAAAAAAAGCTGAGATTTGTATTTTTTCATTTATCTATTCATTAAATATTTTTTGAGAACCTACTATGTCAGAAATTGTAAGGTGCTAGGAATTCAGCAGCACAGAGCAGGAGCTGGTAAGAAAAATATTTCTGCTTTAATAGAATCCCCATCTAATGAGAGAAAACAAACACAATATAAACAAGTGAAATATGTATACACTAGTTGGTGATATTGAAAAAAAAATAAAACAGGAAAGGAGAATAAAAAGATTCACGTCTTGAAAACAAGGAAGGTATTACATTTTAAATACAATGTTCAGAGAAAGGTCGCACTGAGAGGGTGACCTTTGGGTAAAGACCAGAAGAAGGAAAGCAAGAGCCATACAGGTATCTGAGCAAGGAACATTCCATGAAGCCAGAACAGAAGTGCAGGAGCCCTGAGGCAGGAGTATTCCTGTTTTGAATGAAGAACAAGGAGGCCAGGGAGGCTAGAACAGAGTGAACAAGGGGAGAGAAGTTGAAGAAGAGTTTGGAGAGGTCAAGAGGCAAAGTCACGCAGGTGACACAGGGATTTAGATTTCACTCTAAGAGAGGTGAGAAGCCAGTAAAAGAGTCAGAGAAGACTTATTTTAACAGTGTTACTCTGGGTTTTATCTTAAGCATAGACTACAAGAAGGCAAGAGCAGAGGGACAGAGATTAGATAGATTTTTGCAAAAAGTCAGACCAGTAATGGTGGTAAATTGGGCCAGGATGGTAGCAGTGGACGTGGTGGAAGTTTTAAAGCTACTCAACTAAACAAACCATTTATTTGGTATGTTTATACAGAGAAGAAAATGGGTGTTTGTTACCCACCGCCATGTGCAACTCCAAGAGAATCTGAATAGGTCTTTGTATTGGTTGAATCGATTATAACATGATCAGTAGAGCAATAGTCAAAGGGTAAACTACTAGAAGGTCAGTGAGTAAATTTAAATATAATTTTGCATAACAAACACACAAGGAGTAACTATAATCTCCCACAGTTAGTAAGTTAACATCATAAGCTTAAGGTTCAGGGCTGTGTGACAATAAACCGTTGTTGTTAAAGTGAAGTCTCACAGGAAATTTGCAGATAAACTAGCCAGCACCCATTTTATGATGGCAAGATACAGAAAGGATATAAATCCTACAAGATAGCATCTTCATTCTACCCTGCTCAATGTTTATATTCTGAGTGCCTTTAAGGTAGTTAATCTATAAAGACTCCAAACCTTTTCTCTAACTTGAAAGGACATGGTTAGTTCTCTGGGAATACAGAACACCTTAGCCTAGAGTCTGTTTTTTCAAGGTTCTTCATTTTATTACTAAATGAGACTTGTCACCTCTATCACCAACTCTAACACTATCCAACGCTGAATCAAAGAGTCCAGGGCTCATTCTTAGTTCTGTGCCTATGCCATGTCCAGCCATAAGAAGCTCTCCCCAAACAGAGATGATGATCAATAGACAAACTGGACTTTCTCTTTGGAAATTCAAATTGGGAAAAATACGAAAGATTCAAACAATTGGCAACTGCAGAAGTAGAGGAAACTTGAGCAGAATTACATTAATGGGGGGCAGAGGCATGTACAACTATTGTGAACCCTGATCAGCCCAAGGACCAGTCTCTCTGAGGCTGCAACAGTCAAGTCTCTGTTTTCGGGTCCCTCTCCTGTTGCCTTGGGGATCCTTGCTTAAGGTACCCTGAATGAGTTTGTCTCCTTGCAACTAAAAGTGCCTCCATAGAGGCTGAGAAAAAGAGTACTAACTGAGACCTATTTCTGGTTTATGACAGTAAAAGATACATCAAGAAAAAATGTTTTATCTTTAAAATTTACCTTGCTAGTCAATGGACTGTGTATTAGGAATGATTTTTCTAGGAGAGGTCTAGGCTTGCTCTCAGACCTCAATTCTTATTCACGCAGTGCCTGTCTCCATGTCTGGCCAGAAGAAGTCTATGCCCACCATGGAAAAGAAAAAAAGATAACCCAATCTTTTTTGTCCTCATAAGCACTATAAGCAATTTAACTACACTCTGTAATTTATCTTTTTCATGAACCACATGGCCTTCTGAGTAAATTTTTTGACTGATGGCTCATTCACAAACATGATATAAATAATGTTATTAGCTTCTATTTGCCAGTATTTAGTATGTGTCAGGCCCTGTGCTAACAGCGTTGCTTAGATTATTGTAATTAATCCTCACAACAAACCTAGAAGGCCATATTATTCACTTGTAAAGAGGAGATCTACAACATATAGAAGTTGCCTGAGCTGCTAGAGTCACACAGCTGGTGAGTAACTGCCAGGATTTGAACCCAGATATGTCTGTGGGCTACTTCCATATTCCCTACCAACATCAAAAATCGAGAGGAACATTGATGGTGGTTATGTGGGAAGGCAGGGTCAAGGTTAGAGTAGCATGAATGAGCAGTTGCCTGAAGTGGTGACTTCCTATGGGTACAGAGCTCATGAGGAGCTGGGATACCACTTCTACCTGCTGCCAGCCAGTATTTAGTCTCAGGATGTCTGAAGGCTTCATGATGACCAGGCAGAGAAAGCAGGAAGGTAGGGACAAAGGGCACCAACCTGCTTAGGGCCTGGAGGGTTCTTCAGATCATACTTCAGATCATCAGAAAGTAAGGCTCATCCATGTGACTGTCCTTTAACCGAAGGAATTAATTTCTCTTCTGACAGCAAAGTCTTTCCGAATGAATAACAGCCCCCACACAGACATTCCTTCTCTAAACTTTCTCTTGTGTAGTCGATCCACAATACTTCTTGCCTCTCAGTCCCTTACATACAAAAGCCCACATGGAATATCATAAGATATGGCTAAAGGTGTTTATTCCTTAGGGAAATTGTCTTGCATGATTATGCTTCTATGAAAAAAGCAAGAGTGACACAAAAAGCTTCCTGGCTCTGGGTGGCCAATTAGTAGCCCAGAGTCTTAGTTCTCAGGTAACATTCTGAAATACTAAATTATTCATGAATAACTTCCTTGGACTCAAAGGCTGAGTGCAAGCCCCAAATGATTCCAGGAAAGCCCACAAGTTGTTCACTATGCATTTGGCTTAATTAACTGAGAAAATGCATTCTACATTTGCTCAGAGAAGCTGTTTTATGAGGCAGAAGTTCAGTGTGTAACATAATCTACAGCCCCCACTAACTGTTCTGTCATCCACCACCCTCCCACAACTACCTCCTCAAACATACAGAGCAGGCTGTTCATGCCAGGAGCAAACTGGGTGAACAAAACAAAAGGTAAATAATCTGTAGTTTGTGCATCTTCACAAATAGAAATGAAGCATCCAAGATGCAGAGACTGAAAGGAGCCTAGTGTTTGTGTTAGAACACAGAAGGCCACCAGTGGGGAAAGTCCATCAGAGCAACAGAACCACCCCCTTCCCCAGTGATATCTCCTCCCAGCCAACCTCCTTCCTGGTGAACATCAGAATTAGCAAGAGAGAACCATGGCTTTGCATAGAAAAAGTTGTCAAGTCCTTTGGGTTTAAGCAGGCTTCTTGAATATTTTCTCATGATAATCGCCATTTCCATGGCCTCTGGTTCTTTTTTATTCAATTCTGACATTACCTAGATTTAAACTTCATGGGTTTGAGGGCAAAGTCCTCCACAACACTGCCCTTACTTCAGATGTCAGTCATAAATTTCAGGAGTCCTCACACTTCTGACCAGCGTGGCTACAAATTTGAGGATTCCCGTCACTCCCCTCAGTTGTGACAATTTGCAAGAACATCTCCTAGAGCTCAGGGAATCGCTATGCTTACAACTAGACTGGTTATAATGGCTACACATAGGGTCAATTCTGGAAGGGTCCTGGATGCAAAGCTTCCATGCTGTCTCCATGGCATCAGGATGCATCACCCTCACAGCACGTCAGCATGTTCACCAGTCCGGAAGCTCCACAGGCCTCGGTGTCCAAAGATTTTATTGGGGATTTCGTTAGTTTCATTATGTAGTCATGACTGATTAAATCATTGGCCCTGTGACTAAAATGCAATCTCCAGCCCTCTTCGCTTCCCTGGAAGTTGGGCTGGCCCAAAGTTCAAAATCTCTAATCTTGTGGTTGGTCTTTCTGGTGAACAGACTCCATCCTGAAACTACCTAGAGGCTCACTGTGAATCACCTTGTTAGCACAAGACACTCCTATCACTTAGGGTATCCCAGGGCCCTCGAGCCTTGGCACGTGCTTTTCCTTCTGATGGTCACTCTTCTCACTTCTGGCTTGGCTAATAACTTTTAACTTCTCTCCAATAGTAATAAAAGAAATGAAATTACAAAGCATTTGCCAGTGAAAGACCAAAACCTCTCCTTGTTCAAGGGAGAACACACCCGTACACAATTCACACACATGCCTTTTAAGGGAGAGGGGAGACTCTCTTACTGGATCATCCTGGTCCCTCCCTTTGTTGTGGCAACTGAGGTAATAGGTCAGTTCATAATGGCCAAAAAAAAAAAAAAAAGCCAAAAATACTAAGTTGCTTTACTTTAAAAAGCCTAAAGTAGAGAAAGTGGGGAAGTGAAGTCAGGAAAACCAGGGGCCTAAATTTGAGTAATACTTTTTTAGGTGCTTTACATGGAGAAGGTAGAGGGAGATAAGGAAAGAACAGAAAAGAGTTTTAGGAAATATTTCTAAGTGATAATGCAACATAGTGATTAAGAGATGGAATATTCGAGTTTACATCCAATTTTCATTACTCACTAGCTGTGTCCTTGGGCAGTCACTTAATCTCCTCATGGCTCTGCATTCTTATCTCTAAAGCAGGGGCATTAATAGTGTCTGCCTCTGAAGGAAACTGTACTTCACACAGTTAGTAAGTGCTTAGTAGATGTTACTCATATCATGTTCTGTGGTTAATCTCTTTGGCATTTCATCAAGAAACTGCACTAAAATTTTTAGTGAGTTTTACAAGCCAGACTGATATTTCTGCAGATGTGATACAATGATAAGACAGAGTCATGATATGAGCCTTCAGATTTCACTCAAAGATTATTTGGGCAGGTCCCTCTGTATAGAATCTCACCCCCTCCCCCAATGTCTTGGCCATACTCATCTCACGTGAAATTTCTGTTTGGTGGGTGATTCCCACTAGAACATAAACTCTACAAAGGCAAGAACCGTGTATCTGCTATTCATCTTACATACCATTGGGTAGCAGAGTGCCTAGAACCTAGACCTAGTAGGTGCTCAGTATACATGTCCAAATGAATGAAGAAAGGAAAGAATGAAAGAAGGAATCAATCTATAGCCAAAAGGAGGACAGGAGATATGAAGCACTAGTCGGCGCTATCCCCCCAAGACAAAGTCTTGTGGCTAAAGGGATAGAACACTGTGAATGCCAGGTCTAGAGTGAGAAAATACTGCTTTGTATCCCAATTTTGCTAATTCCGTGGACAAGCCATTCACTTATATTCTCTGAGCCTGTTTCCTCACCTGTTAACTCATTAAAATGGAGACAGTCATACTGACCTTATAATGGGATGATTAGAAGGATTAAATAACATGCATGAAAGCCCCTAACTCTGCACAGTTAATACATCTATCCATGGACGCTAGAGGGGGATCTGACACATATCATGTCACTTATTGGTATCGTATTGAAGACAGTCCAGGAACTAGGTTTGGGGGACGTAAGAAACTCATCAGCGATGCCACGCTCCCAGTTTGTGGCTATTTTCTTAACCCTTCAAGAACTGGCAAACCTATGATATGTTGGCAAGTATCAAAACATTATGACTTAGTAATAAGTAAAAGACCTTCAGCCTCAAAAATTATCTTTAGATATTATCTTTCCTCTATATCTTATGATAAAATATAGAGGTATAGAAAAGAATCAAGACAATTGTCATAGCTGAAAACCAAAAGCAGAAAAGAGGTAACAAAAAATTCATGATAATTGTAACACAAAAAAATTAGTTTAAAAAAGATTTTATGACTTCGTTATGACAGTAACTGGTGAAAATGACAGTATTGGCTGAAAATGAGCCCTCTGGTAAATTTAAGACATGAAACAAATGAAATATTGCTATCTATAATTTGCAAGGCACTGTTCACAGTTACTGAATTAAGGGACATTATCATTGACTGGCAGGCAGTACAGTCAGTACAAAAGCCAGAAATGATCAATTTGATATGATTATAGCTGACAACATAAGTGTAACATACTCTCAATTAATTATATCACTGGACTTTAGCCTTTGAAATGTAGTCATGAAAATTTTATGAAGTCATGTTATTTTTAGTGACTCCTGCATATGATGGTTTGTTTATTTTTTAATTCAAAAAGATCATAATTTTCTCTTTTCCCTAGTTATCTTACTCTGGGTCCCTTTTCTCATCAATATTTCACCAGAATGTGAACTTTATACTTAATAAACTTATTCAACACAGGATCAGAACCACCTTAACTTGTTTTTCCCTAATATTACCTTCAACAACTCAAATTATCAGCCACAAAGGGCTGATAAATTAGTGTTTTGGATGTTATTGCACAATCTGTCAAAATAAAGTCTCTAAAAACCATTGATGAGGAACGTTGATTGACAGGCTATTGTACATTGTGGCAAATTGTAAATACTTATTTAATTATTATACTGAGAGACTAAAACCTGGCCCATCTTTGTTAAAATTGTTAATTAATTTTCAGGTTTATATTCCCCTTTGCATGGGCTTTCAGATCCTCGGGGTGTGGTATCACTGTTTATTGAGCACCTGCTCAAGGCAGTCTTGCTTACCTTTGCAGAGGAGTGAATCATCTTTCCCTCTCCCCATTTTACCCATCTTGTCCTCAGGCAGTTCACCTCAGCCCTGCAATCTGCTCTACTCTAGGGAACATCACTCTCCTGAACCTCTCCTTCAGAATTGGAACAGAGAACATACGTTTTGCATTATTGCAGCACAATCTGCCAGAGAAGAAGGAAATCTGTGTTCCTCCCAGGGTGCACATGGGCTTCGTGTAGCAATGACCCCCGACACCTCGCTCTGGGGACCTAGGGCTGCCTTTCAAGGCAGAGGCAGTGCTAACACCCATTACTACTTTGGAAGCCCTGTCTTTGTGCCTAGTACTTTACTAGGAAATTACATACTTTGCCACATTTACTAGTTCCAGCAACCCTATGAGGGAGGCACTACTATGATGTCTACTTTACAGATGCGTAAGCTGTGTTAGAGTCTAAGTAATGTGCCCAAGACATCACAGAGTCTCTTAGACTCCAAATTCTCTGCTTCTAATCATTGTACTGTACCAAGATTCCATTTAATGCTAAATATAAAAGTGAAAATGGGTCCCTACATGCTAAGTCATTCATTCCTTCAGCATGTTTTGATCATGTGCTCTGTGTCCCTCTCCCGTGCATGGGATCCCATCTCTTCTCACCACTCAATGATGTCACTCCAGAAATTCTCTCCTCTCTTACGCATCATCAACTTTTCCCATTCTACTAGATTGTTCTCATCAACAAATATGCTACTATTTCTTCAATCTTAAAACAATCATTGCTTGACTCCACATCCTTCTCCACCTACTACCCCATTTCTCTGTTCCCCTTTAGAGTAATACTCACCACATGAATCATGTTTTCTCACTGGCACTTTGTAATCCAAGTGGCTTTGTATTCCTCCTATATTCTCTACCAGAATCTGAGGTTTAAAATTATGGAGACTCCTTCAACACCTTTTAGCTCAGGCTATTTCTTTGAGTAGATTGAGCATTCGATTGTAGTTTTTATTTCAAATGTGGCCGAGTTTTATTACATTCAGTAAGAATTTAGCAGTAAAAAGGCATGAATTCAGCCTTGGAAGGGCCCGTGGATCCCGTTGATTTCTTGCCGTTTTGCCTACGTTGCCTGACGCCAGAGCTGGGAGTGTGGAGTGATCAGAGGAGATCCACTGTCACAACTGGGACAAAGCGCTCACAGGAAGTTTTCTTCTTGTGATATCTGTGAAGTGTTCCTTTTCTACAGATATTTTCTTCAGAGCCTATTTGGTGCAATATTTAGCTATAAAGTTTATGCAGAAATCATTTTCTGTAAATAAAATTGTTTTAAGCATAGTCGAGGAGCTCGCTCTGTAAAAAGACAGATGAAACAGCATGAGCAAAAAGAACCCAGAGACGTGAAACAGCGTTATGTGAATTATCGTGGATCCCTTTGTAATCCGGAGAATGCTTCTGTAATGAAAGCATTTATCTTTCGTGCAGCTCCAAATGTTTGTCTGCCACGTGTGCTTTACCAAGCATAGCTGCATAAGAAGAATGGCATTATTTGTTACTCCATATTTTATAGATGTTCTTTTTGTATTACGATTCATTTGAAATTCTTTAATGAGTATATATTTGGGAGTCTCTCTCTCTCTCAAATGAATTTTCAAAACAGTTTTAAATGACTCTCATGAAATATAGTACTCATAAAGCACCATCATAAGGCATTTCTAATATGGTTATTTACATAAAATTGACTCCCAGTTTTTTTTTTTATTTTTCATTTGTTTAATTAAATTTATTGGAGTAACATTGGTTAATATAATTATATAATTTTCAGGTGTACATTATAATTTAACATCTGTATATTCTATTGTGTGTTTACCATTCAAAGTCCAGTTTCCTTCAGCTACCATATATTTGATCTCCTTTACCCATTTCACCCTCCCCCTACCCCCCTATATTTGACCCCCTTTACCCTGTCTACCTCCCCTCTCCTCCTCCACCCCACTAGTAACCACTATAGTCCACTAGTCTATAGTCCATGTCCACGAGTCT
>NW_006436282.1:4257456-4261921 GCF_000325575.1 Pteropus alecto | reverse complement strand
GCCTTCCAATTTTCCCAGCACCATTTATTGAGGAGGCTTTCCTTTCTCCACTGTATGTTTTTGGCTTTTTTTGTTGAAAATTATTTGCCCATATAAATAGGGATTTACTTCTGGACTCTCGATTCTGTTCCACTGGTCCATGTGTCTGTTTTGCTGCCAATATCATGCTTTTCGATTACTGTCGCTTTGTAGTATAATTTGAAGTTGGGCAGAGTGATGCCTCCAGCCTCATTCTTTTTTCTCAAGATGGCTTTGGCAATTTGGACTCCCAGTTGTTTATAGTGTTCTCATAAAAGAGTCTGGGGACTATAGACTGAGAACAAACTCTCTAAAAGAAACTCAGTATAGAGTTTTTATGTAAATATAAATTATTATAGGAAGGAAGAAAGAAAGAGGGGGAATAGAAGAAGGAACAGAGGGAGGGATGGGGATAGGAGGATGGAGGGGGAGGAAGGAAGAAAGGATGGAGGGAAGCAAGCTTTCTCAGGATAACTACCTTGTCATCATTGAGTGCAAGAATGCCATATCTGCAAAGAGGCAAATCTGGGACCAATCTTTTAAATAACAAATGGATACTTTTTCAACAAATAACAAAGTATTAAGTACTATTCTTAACTTTGGATATGAAGGAATTGTATTTGGCTAATTACATATAGATTTTTAAATCCTTGCAAAATAGACTGATGAGATGCATTTTCAAAATTCCTACAAATCAATAGGAAAGAGATAGTCCAATTGAAAATGGGGAAAAAAATTAAACACCCACTTCACAAAAGTGAATAGTCAAATAGCCAATGAATAACGGCACTCAACATTATTATTTTTGAGGGAACTGAAAATTAAAATCACCATGAAATACCAAAACAAATCCACAAGAATGAAAAAGAACAAGAACACCACTATACACCAACTGGAACTCTGGTGCGAGTATAACTTGGTATAAACACTTTCGAAAATTATTTGGCATTATCTACTGAATCTATGCATATCCTATAGCCCAGCAATTCCACTCCTCTGCATATAGCCAATGAAATGCATATTTATAGGCACCAGAAGACATGTACAGGAATGTTCATAGAAGCATAATTTATAGTAGCCAAAAATGGTAACAACCCAAATGTTCATCAGAACAGATAAATAAATCACGGCATATATTTTTTTTAAATCATGATATGTGTTAAGCAATGGAATGCTAAGCAATAGGCACAAATTACTGACACAAAATGGCATAGATGAATCTCAGACACAAAAGGCTGAGCAACAGAAGCCAGATGCAAAAAAAGTGAATATGTATGATTCTCTTTATATAAACTTCAAAAACAGAAAAAACTATAGTGAAAAGAATCAGGATGGTATTACCTTTGAGGAAAATAGTGTAAATGAGTAAGGAATGCAAGGGGATTTGGGGGTGCTGGTGATTATCCTTTTTTTGGTCGGTACTGGTTACATGAGTGTCTGTTCCTTTATGAAAGTTCATCAATCAAGCTGTGCACTTACGACTTGAACAGTTTTCCAAATGTGTATTTCAATAAAAAGTTCATTTACAAGTGGATAGCAATGAGAGACAGACAAGAGCATGTGGTTTGGTTCACGATTGGAACGTGTCTTCTATAACCGTGGCATGGACAAGGTCCATCTCTGCTCCTCTCTCCTGACCCTTGCCCGTGGGAGGACTATACTTTCTTCCTCTTTATATGGTAGGTCTGACCCTGCCCAGAACTCTGCCCTTACAGCAAGTCCTTTAAGAAATAATTCCTCACTAGACCACCACTGTTTAAATCCCACCCCACTCCTTTGGACTTGTGTAATCTCAGACAAGGGATCTAAACCAAGGCCTGTCCTCTCATCTGTAAATCAGAATGAATACCCCAAGGTTTGTTTTGAGAATGACGTGACGGAATTATGGTCAGCACACAGGGCAATGCCTGGCTCGGAGTGAGCGCTCCGTAAATATAAGTTGGTGTTGTTATTGGAGCGGCGGGCAGGACATAGATCACACAGGGCTGTTAAAGCTTGGGCAGAGTCTGGTGTTATTTAGAGTATATGGCAAGAACTATGGCAATGCGTGCGGAGTGAGAGGCCTACACAAGGAGGAAAGCAAAGGTGATGGCTGTTAACTGCCTTCCCGGTACTTAGGACTCAGGAGACAGGGAGGAACTTGGGTGTCTTGATAGAGAAGAGTTTTTTAAGACTTTCACTGATGCCATCTGTTGGCACCAAACTCCTTGTCAAAGTCAGGATCATATACAGCTTCGGCCCAAATGAGATACTGCCAATTATCTGGCATCTCCTGAACCTCCCCATCCTCGTCGTCTTGTCTCAGACTTGACTATTATTTTTCTAGATATGTCCTTAAGTTTAAAAAATCGAAGCAGCAGCTCTTAGAAGGGGTAGCTGTATGGAGAACAGGAAGGGGGCAAGAGGAGGCACTGGATGCCAAGAACAGAGAGATAGTCAATGAGAAGAAAAGTAGGAAGATGTTAAAAACAATTAAGATTTTACACATGCAAATCTTGCTTTTCAAAAACTTACTGGCATAATCCATAGTCTATAATGTAGTGCCAAGAACTCAAAATGTGCATAGTAAATACTCATGAATCAAATCTCCACACAGATCTAATAATTCTCAAATATGCAAGGGCAGATTTTCCAGGACTCGTCATGGGAGACACAATGAATGTAGAACTAAGCCAGCTTGGAAATTATCCATCCCCTTCTGCTAAGTTATTGCCGTACTTCAACTCCAAAGCCCAGGCTTTATCCCTTACATCTTGTTTTTTAATTCAAAACTATCACTAATGATCCACTTCATTAGAGGTATAATTTGAATTTAATTGAATCGAAAAGCCTAACTTGTAATTTAAACAATCATCTTCTTAACTCGTTCCCCTACTATTTTATTATTTTAAAAAATTATAAGAACCCTTCAAATGGCACAACAGAGGAAAGCTTGCTTAATTATGCTTTTGTTAATTTTGCTCAGCCAGTCTGTTGCGAATGGCTGCATAATTTGGCCCCAGAAGCAAAATCACTTGGAATGCTCAGAAAAAGATGGCTTCTATCTGATGAGCACAAAGCGGTTTCCTGGTAATAATCATATTGTTTTATTCGACATTAGGAGACCAGTAACCTCAGAGTGATGACTTATTACCATGAAGGACACTTGTGGAAGACAAAGCTGTGATATCAGTGATACCAAACCCTAGTGTTCAGGAAATGAAGTGAAATCCTAGGACACTGATTTCTCAACCTTGGTTGCACATTACATTTCAAATGTCTGGTACTCATCACAGACTAATGTAATCAGAATCTCTGGAGATGACACCTGGGCACTGGAATTTTTTACCAATCATTCTTGTGATCGTTCACCCTTGACCGACTCCCATCAAAAAGGACTTGTTTTCTTTTTCTCATTGTCAGACAATGCTGCCTTGTCAGTTGGATTCTCCTCCTTATCAGCTCAGGTATAGAATATCTAGCCAGCTCCACCCCGCATTCCAGGCACTGTCTAACTGCACACTGTATGCTCTGGCACCCGCTGCCAGCAAACTACATCTTCTTCCACAGAGCTCAGAAATGGACAAAAGCATCCCTTGCTTACCTTCCTCCACATCCTACCAGATTGCAGTGTGTGAGTGATTAAAATCTCATTTATTCTCACTCACTTAAGATGAATTACTTACTTTGACCCTCCCCATCACTCACTCATTCATCCATGTCTTTGTTCCATCCAGCAGTGAAGGCGTACATCTTTTGAGTCAGATAGTTTCCAGCCCTACATCTCTTTCTGCCTCTGCCCTTAGTAGCTGTGTGACTACAGACAGCTACTTGACTTTCCAAACTCCAGTATCCTTTCCTAAAATATATAAATAGCAATGCCTACCTAATACTAGATTTACAAAAACTAAGTAAGCTATTAAATACAAAGTATCTAACATAGTGTCTGGCACATGACATATACTCATTGATAAAGTGACAATGTTATCAATTGATTTTTTAAACAAATGTTTTAAGCACCACTTCTGTGCATAGCATTATATAATACAAAAAAAAAAAAAAAAAACCGGAAAGATGAATATGTTAAGGACCTGCCCTCAAAAACTCTGGGATCTAATAAGGAAGACAAAATGAACCCATGAATTACAATAAGATAGGATTACATACTTCTAAAAAAGAGGCCTAGAGACAAAGAAAGAGATTATGGCTTTCAGTAGGGAATGGGATGGGGGAGTAAAAACTTTCACTTAATGCTTTGAATCTGCAGATAATAAGCTCCCACGACTAAGGTTGTATCCAACAAGTATTTAGTGCATCCCATCGTGACCTCCGTACCTCAGGAAAATCTGTCCTCATTGTCCCTTCTCACACTTCAGTCCCATCTCCAGGCCCTGGCTCATGACATTTTTTTTTATGTGAAAGTCTCACCTCTTTTTTCCAGACATAAAAGCTCATATCATGCTTTAAG
>NW_006436282.1:4223536-4257398 GCF_000325575.1 Pteropus alecto | reverse complement strand
ACACCTTTTCCTTGAAGTCTTCCCAGACAGATATTGGGCGTAAAATATCCTTTATTGGGTACTTGATTATAAGCTATAATTGTAATATTCCTCAAAATGAATTACCTGGAGCATTTTCTAAAATGCATATTCCTGAGCCTTAAATCGAATCTGTTGAATCAATCTCTGGTGGTAGGAGCCTAGAATAGGTAGGAGTCTATAAAATCTGCATTTTATATACATGATAGATGATTTACATGCACTCTAAAATTTAAGAACCACTTCCCAGTTCATTTTATTTCATTTGTTTATGTTGTTGCCTCAACAAGAATGCAAATTTTTGAATCACAAGAGAGTAGCTCTTTTGTAGCCTTCAGCCCCATGACAGTTTATTTCCACCAGCAGCATCTATCACTGTGCTAAGTACATAGCAATAGAAAGTCACACCCACCAACCTCTGTGTGTGCCCTTATGCATTAGATTGCCCTTAGACATCTGAAGGAAACTAAGGACCTTACTTGGGGACTATTGTTGGGGGTAAAATTTCTCCAGTGTTAGAAATGATTTATGGGGTGAAAATGTCATCCCATTTGTCAAATATAATTAATGTAAATAAGATTTTAGAATTACAATGGCATTATCCTTTGCTTTTAATAATTCACTGAGATGAATTTCTGAAATGAAAGTAAGATTTTTTAAACAAGTGTCTTGATCTTATAATTTCTCAAAGCTTTTATTATTTAGGCTTATTGCTACCTTAGCATTTTGACCTCTAGTTTCATTAACCTGTGTGGGGTTTGTTTCTTTTTTTTCCCTCAGGAAGGAGTTTCTTTAAGTAATTTTTAAATGTACCTATTTCTCCTGCGGTAACAGAAAACTATAAGCCTCACATTCTTTAACTCAGCCTTAGCTAGAGAATACATCTGTTTTACAAGGTACTTTAGTGTGAAGCCTCTTAAAAGAATGAGAAACCTGACAAAGGGTTCTGAGAAGACACATCAGGCAATTATTGAATCTTGTTAGATAAGGAAAAAATTAGAAATGTACAAACCAATTGTCATAAACATAAAATAATATTTGAGTTTCTGTCTTCTCAGAAAGACAAAGTGCTTCTCTACAATATTGAAAGTTTTGTTTAATATTTTCAGACTGTTAACTTGTAACTGTGAAGCTAAGAACATTTATTATAGGAAACTTGGTTAAAATATTATCATAAAGGAAGTACGTTCACTTAAAATTAACTTAATTCACCAACTTTGTCAAGATTACTCATTAACTAAGACATTAGAGCTCTAGCTCTAATTAACTCAACAATACTCAAAAGAGGTATAGATTCCCTCAAAACAGTGGTCCCCAAACCCCAGGCCACAGATCGGAATGGGTCTGAGGCCTGTTAGGAACCAGGCCGCACATTAGGAGGTGAGTGGCTGGCAAGCAAGCGAAGCTTCATTTGCAGCAGCTCCCCAGTGCTAGCATCACTTCCTCAGTTCCACCTCAGACCATCAGGCATTAGATTCTCACAGGTGCATGGGTCCTTCGTACCAAAAGGGTTGGGGACCGCTGCCTTAAAATCAGGAACATAGCTAGAGCATTCCTCTTTTCACACACAAAAAAAAGATGACTTTAAAACCCCGTGTAGACACTCAATCTTACATTTCAAACTCCTTGCTAAAATAAATGTTTCTATAAAATTTCAGTCAGAATGGGTAGAATATTTAGAAAAGCAAACAAAAATAAATTTAGTATAGACTTCTGCTTCTGGCAAGGTGCACTAGAAATCACTATGTACTCTGCCTGCAAAATTTACAAAAATGTAAGAAAAAAAATATCCTTTTAAATCAATGGGAGAACTTGGAAGGCAGTTTTTTAAAAATCCCCTGAAAGCAAGACCCAAGAAGGAAGGACACCACGTCGACTTCTTGGAGTACGAGGCCTAGGAGGAACAGTGGGGATGGGGACTAAACCTCGAACACACATTGGCAGAGTATTGGACCAGAGACAGCACTACAAAAAGCTAGGAATCAAGAAAGGCTATAAATTGAAGGTAATGCTCAGCAGAGGCTGAAAGCAATGATAAAAAGACCTATAATCTGGAGAAAGATACTTATCACACATATAATTGACACAGAACTAGCATCAAGAACACACATAACTGCTAAAAAGAAAAAAAAGACAACTAAATAAAATGGACAAAAGACATGAACAAGCAGCTCACAGATGAGAAAACACTGTCTATAAATACAAGAAAATATTCTGAGTTTTATTTGGAATTAAAGATGTGTGATTTGGGGAGTACTTCACTTAAACAAGGAGACTCTTAATGTATGAATGAATGCTGAGTGTCCCACGGCGCTTCCACCATTGTGTTCCCAGAACCCTAAAAGCCAGTTTATTACTATCCAAGCAGAAGATTGAAAAAGATTTACCTAGGGAAATTGATCAGCCTAGAGGAAAGACCTAAACATACTGATATCGAGTGTTCCTTTCAAGTAGCTTAAGGAGATCATCCAACAGTTAAGCCCACAGTCAACAAGCCCTACCCATGCGTTCAGAGCTTCCAATAAGCTATCTATTCTCTTGTCCTTAATTATTAGTGTGCAGCCCAGGAAAGCTCCCAACATGGAAGATAGAGACCACAATAATAACATATAATAATAAAATGAAAATAAATCAATTTGGAGGAAACAAAAACTATGCATAAAAAAGAAAACCTCTCATCTTCATCTTCATGAGGACAAGAGAAGATTTTGAATCTTCTATGAAATAAGAATCTGATACATTTGGAATCTGACACAATTGGAATCTGATGCAGTTGCTGAGGTAGGCCGGGAGGAGGGTAGGCAGGAGAAAGGAATGTTCAGATCAGTCTGGGAATGTTTTAGCTCGGGGAATGTTGAAAGTTTTCTGTACGTTGCTCATGTTTCTGCACATCTTCTCAACAAAAATACCGTTCTTTGTTCTAGACTATCTGTCGATTAAAGAATGTTTCTATAGCAAAAAGCTTTAGAATATAAAGTGTCTCCTCCTGAATCAAAGGGCAAACATGCTTCTTGTCCATCAATAAACAATCAGGTTCCCTAATCTCGGTTCTTCTCCTGCAGCACAGACTACCACATGTACAGCTGCCTCTGCTTCTCTTTATATCTCTTGAAGGAACTGAATCTCTAGAAACAAGCACAGAGACATGGTGATAGCTTAGGGCATCTGCTATTACTATGAGTAATATAGTATCCTTTGTCTCTGACCCAGGAGTCTCATGTCTTCTGCCAGCATCCATGAAATTGCATCAGGTTAACCCGTTAGTTTACAAGAGGGTAAAATCTCAGACCCTTCACAGTTCTCGGCAGGAAACATTCCTTCTGTTTTGATCTTCTCTTGAAAGCCAAAGTGGCCCATGCTGAGTTTAGAAGCAGAAAATATAGAGAAGTTTTTTGGTTATTTTGTTGTGTAAAACTGAGTAGGAAGTTTAAACCTAGTTAGGAAAGGAAAGGGAACTGTTGACTCTATTAAATAAAGGCTCTCAGGAAAAAAAAAGAGCCGCAGTTTATCAAGGCCTAGCTTCAGGTTTCCTGAGAGTCTGTAGGGGCCCTTCATAAAATAGTGGGCAAATTGTGAATGAGTCCTGGGAAACATAGGGCTTACCATCACTGGGATATCTGGCTGCAGAGTAAATCAGATAATAGGAAGGAATTTTTTTATATTTTTCTGTATTTGGTACATTTCGTGATACAAAAATCATTTTGGAGTTACTGGATTCAAGATAAAGCCCATTGTAACTTCATCATCCTCTGCTTTCCCTTCAGATAACAGTCTTGCTAAGTGGTGTCTATGACCTGATAATTGTCTTGTTCTAACATAAACACCCCAATTCCAGAAAGAGTGAGGTACTTAAGTATGTGAGGAGCCATATATCTGTTTTAAAGATAACAGGTCGATACAACCCTCAAATTCTATAAAATCATAAAACTGTAATAATGCCTCTTCTCCTAACTCCATCCTTTAGAAAGGGAATAACATTTAGCACAATTTAGAGTTCAATGAAATACCTGCTATAGGAAACCAGTTAAGTAGGCCTACTAATTAACTTAAAATTTATTTTCAAGATCTCACTCATGATACATTAATGAAAATAACATACAAAAATCATATTTTGGATAAAAGAGAACATGAAAATACAGTATTGGGTAAAATGCATAGAAAAAAAGGCCAAAGAGAGAGCAATGAACCTAAATTAATAACTGCAGAATGTACCTGGGTAGAAGACAATATCAGCAAATTCTGTACTTTTCCTTGGTACACTAAGTTTGTCCAACTTGTGATAATTTTAATTCTTCAAAATACTTACGTTGGAGTTTGTTGCTACAAAAGATGAAATAAACTTTATAAAATAAATCAAAGTAAGGGATCATTTCAAAGCTTTCCCTCATATCAGCATTATCAATCATAAAGATATATTTAGAACATTTTTTAAACTTTCTCTACAGCAATATTATAACATATTCTTTCTTAGTACATGGTAATGTATTTTAAATAGATATTCAGCATTTTGGATATTATGCATTTATATTCTTTTCTCATAAACATGATTCACTAATATTAAGCCATAAAATGTATTTTATAATTCCAAGGAAACTTTTTTAAGGCTAGTTTTTGTATTGTCATTCAATTTTAATGGTTTCTTTGGTGCCAACGTCTTAATATGACTCCAAGAGATGATAATTACTTTTGTTTTTGTCGATTTAGTAGAAGAGAAGCTTGTTGTATTACTCCACCACCAAAGCATTCTGGGAAAAGTCATTCATTCATTGATTCCACACACATTGATCATTTGTAGCTGTTAAGCACTGAGATAAGTGACATAGGGAAACCCTGATAAGCTGTAAATTGAAGCCAGAATCAAACAACTCAGTGTCTAATAGGAGAATGAAATGTTCACAAATCACAAAAACAATAGTGCCATCAGAGAAATCCAGATAAAGGAAGATAAGTTCTATGAGAGTAGAGACCACTTATATCCTACATTCTGTTGAATCTTCCACACCAGGAATATACTTTGGCACTTAGTAGATGCCCCCTGAAAGATAAGCAAGCAGTTAGCATTTGACTTGGGCTTGCAAGATGTAATGTGTACAAGAGATGATAAAATACATTTTGTAAAAATCATAATTATATTTGTAGGTCTTCTTTCACTAATTCAGTTATTGTCTAGCTTGTGATAAATGACAGTGTGGTTCCAAACCTCTCTCCACATTTTCCTGTCACTGCAACTCGGGAAATCATCACTGAGTTTTGCAGTGTATTGCAGGCCAAGGAGGAAAAAAATATATTGAATCATGGTTCATCCATCCAATGAGTGTTGTACTTTCAGAATCTGCTTTTAAACATCTTCAACATTCTCCATATTCACAAAGTATTAGAAATCAGAATGGTCTCAGACCTCTCAATAAGCAAGAAAAGAAAACTAAATGACAATAGAGCAAAGCCTGCAAATTTCTGAAGAAATTGTATTATGGGATATGTTTATTGTTTACATTATTAGAGTTTAGAAGTTTTTTACTCTTTTACAAAGATTATGTAATATAATATATTAGCATTTGGGAGATTAAAACAAAGATTGAGAAAAAAATCCCTAACTTCATCTACCCTAAATCACTATTAATGCCCTTTTTCTAAGTATATATTTCAGCACAGTTCTTACTTCTGCTATTGATAAAAACACACTCTGCCTTGTAGTTGTGTCTTTTTTTAAATTTATTTTTATAGAGATATAATTGACATATAATATTGTATAAGTTTAAGGAGTACGATGTATTCGTTTCATACATTTATGTGTTGCAATATGACTTCTACTGAGACGATAGCTAACACCTCTGTCACATCACATAATTATATCTTTTTTGTGGTGGGAACAATTAAGATTTAGTCTCTTAGAAAATGTATAATATTTGAAGTTTAAAGATGAATATTTGAAGTTTATCATACAGTATTGATGACTATAATCACTATGCTGTGCATTAGATCTCCAGGACTTATTTAATTATTGGTTGCAAGTTTGTACTGTTAACAGCATTTCCCAAATTCTCCTACCCCAACCCCTCAGCCCCTGGTAACCACTGTTCTACTCTTCATTTTTACTAGTTTGGCTTTTTTAGATTCCACATATAAGTGTTATCATACATTATTTGTCTTTCTTTGTTTGATTTACTTCACTTAGCATAATACCTTCAAGATCCATATTGTCACAAATGGCAGGATTTCCTTAAACGCCTGAATAATATTCCTGTGTGTGTGTGTGTGTGTCTGTCTGTCTGTCTGTCTGTCTGTCTGTCTGTCTTTATCCATTTATCCATTGATGGACATTTAGGTTGTTTACAGATCTTAACTATTGTGAATTATACTGCAGTGAACATGGGAGTAAAGATATCTCTTCAATATCCTGTTCTCATTTCCTTTAGATATATACCCAGAAGTAGAATTGCTCGATCAGTTGGAGGTTTTTAAGGGCAGAGAGGAAGGAGGAGGAGGAAGAAAATCAGTGTGAGGGTGTCTATTGGCTTAGGAAAGTTTAAGATCTGTTGTACATTAGTATATCTGGGGGCACAGGATTGGAAGAAGACAAATTGTGGAAGGTGGAAGATTCGGTTGAAGAGCTAGGAAAATATACTTTCTCTCCATCAGTCCCTCATAAAAAGGCTCCCATGGAGATTACTGGTAGCCCCAGCTCTTTTGTGACAACATAGCTTTCCTAATGCAATATTAAGTCACTTAACAGACATAAGGTATATTGGTTTCTATCAGGTTGTAACAGTGGAAAGATGAATTATTCTTATGATTTCACTATTGGTTATGTGTTTCTTATCAGAAATAGGACCTAGTGGTTAGAGGCATGAGTTTGGACACATTCTGTTTGGACACATGAGTTTGGAAAAATTCTGTTTCCATCATTTAGCAGTTGTGTAACTTTGGGCAAGTTACTAACCTCTATAAACTTCAGCCCTCAATTTACAAAGAAAGGCTACCATCATTTCTATCCCAGGGTTACTTTGAGAAGTAAATGATATAATGTGCTGTGTTTGATACAGCATCTGTCACCCAGGAACTTCTTAACAAGTAGAGGCTGCTGTTACTACTGTTATTGATATTGCTACCTAACATCATTATGCTCCCGTTTTCTCATCTTAAAGTACAGTGGGCGGGAGTTAACTTAATTGCTATCTCCTGGAAAATGCGTGCATGTAGATTTTTCTGTCAGTCTTCCTGGGTTAGGCTTACTTAAATCTATTTTAATCGTTGTGAACGTATAGTTCGTGTTGTCTGACCTGGTATTAGTTTCATCCCATTACCAGCTCCCTGCAGTGCCCAGTGCTGAGCACTTATAATTAACCCACCTAAAACTGAGAACACTGTTTCTGGAGCCTGATGTTCTCAGCACCGATGCTCAGCTATACTTCTTTAAAATTAAATTTATTGGGGTGCCATTGGTTAATAAAATTATATAGGTTTCAAGTGTACAACATAATATATCATCTGTATATTGCACTGCATGTTCACCACTCCAAGTAAAATCTCATTCCATCACCATATATTTGACCCCTTTTACCCTTATCTACCTCCCTTCTCCCCCCATCTTTCCCTCTGGTAACCACTAAACTGTTGTTTGTGTCTATGAGTCTCTCTTTGTCATGTTTGTTTGTTGCTTTCAGTTTTATATCCCGCATATGAGTGAAATCATATGGTTCTCAACTTTTTCTGTCTGGTTTATTTCACTTTGCATAATTATCTCAAGATCCATCCACATTCTTACAAGTGGCAGTATTTCATCTTATGGCTGAGTAGTATTCTATGGTCTATATGTACCACATTTTCTTTATCCAATCATCTATCAAAGGGCATGTCTGCTGTTTTCATGTCTTGGGCACTGTGAATAATACTGCAATGCACATCGAGGTGCATATATCTTTACAGATAAATGTTTTCAATTTTGAGAGTAGACACCCAGAAGAGGGATTGCTGGGTCATATGGTAATGATAGTCTTAATTTTTGAGGAACCTCCATACTGTTTTCCATAGTAGCTGTACCAATTTACATTCCCACCAGCAGTGTAAGAGGGTTCCTTTTTCCCCACAACCTCTCTAACTCTCATTATTGTCTCGTTGATAATATCAGCTATACTTTTGAGTAAATGGTTTAGATTACACTTCTGGTTCCTGAAGCAGAGGGGGAAGCTAGGGGAGCCAAACTTTTGTTTTCCCTAAAACAAAATGAAAATTAAAAATGAACTATGACCTTACACAAATCCAAACAAACACATTGGAAAGTTGATGACGTCTGCTAAAGAGGTAGAAAATCAGATTATTGACAAAAGATGAACATAAAATATTTTAAATACTAAAAGCAAGCACCTAACTGAAGTTTGTGAAGAGAGAAAGACATAAAATACAAAAAGACATAAAATGCTTAAGAAAAGTTATTGAAAAAATTATAGGGGCAAGAACTTTGCAATATAATAATGCTGATTGTATTAACATGTCTACTACTTTTTCTTTAAAAAAATGCTCACATGCTTGTGGGTAATACAAAGTTGCAGACTGATCCAAAGAATGTCCATGTCTAATCAGCAGTTACTTGAGTGGGCAATAGCCATCAGTCTTATCTACACTTTGCAGAGACCTGGGTAAATGCTCCTACCATGTAGTAAGACCAGTGCCTTGTGGGAGTCCATGCAGTAAAATGAAAGAGGACAGGCTTTGGTGTCAGGGCTGGTTCTGAAATGTGACTCAATGACATAATTTTAGTGACTTTGGGTATGTTTACACTTCTCTATAAAATATCCCAGTTACTTCATCGATAAAATATTCTAACAGCTACTTTAAAATATTGCTGCAACAATTGTAAATAATGTTTGTAAATGGCCCAGAATAGATAAGACACTTAAATGGTAGCTACTGCAACCAAAGAGCAGCTTCATGTCAGTACTGTTACGAGGTATATTTAATTTTTTATTTAGATTTTGTGTTGTAAAGAATTTAACCTTACCCAAATATGTCTGTATAATGTCCTGTCTAAAATAAAAGTCTGTTTAGCTGGGGGCTTTGGGCCACATGGATAGACTAACGATGTGATTTAGGGTGAAATCTTTAGGTCACACATTAGTAGCTCAGCCTCCTGAGGAGCTGGAGACTGAGGTCAGCCAGGTGGACAGCTACTGGGTCTAAGTAACAAAAAAAACCTCTGGACACCAAGGCTCAGATGAGCATCCCTGGTTGGCAGTACTCTGTGTGTTGTCAAACACTGTTGCCAATTAGGTTAATGCTATCTAAGACTCCATGCGAGGGCGGCTGGAAGCTCCGTGTTTAGTGGTCTTGGAGACCTCTAAACTTGCAACTGGTATAAGAAATAAGGGTGATTCGTGGACTGTTCCCTAACTTTGGTGATTTAGTTTGCAACTTTTCAGTGAGTCCACAATTATTTCAAATTAAAAGGTTATTTGACAACAAAATAAAACGAAAAACAGAATCCACTAGAATCTACTCTGACTAGATAAAGCAGAAAGGCAGGCTTAATATAGGATATTAGGTGAAGAGTTCTTAAAACTAGGGAAACAAAGCCTCAAATCACACCATCTAATTTCACGAACATGGGAACTTGCCTTTACAACCACCACTGGTAGCTCTATCACCAGGGATTCTTCTGCCTCAGAAACTCAATCTTGCAAAAACGAACCGCACCAGCACTGTGACCTGTGACCTGTACCAGCAAAAGAATGGAAGCCCCAATTACAGTGTCCTAATCAAAAATACCTCAGCTGCTAGGGAAGCTTAGAACTTGAGTTCTGACATCTCCACTGGGGAGGGATGACGTGTTGTGGGAAAAGAAAAGAAGTAGTATAATTAGGTGGATGACAGAATAAACCAAAGAGAAAAAAGACTGCAACTCTAACTTATTTATTCACGATTACAAACTCCACGGAGAGGAAGAATTGGCAAAACTCCATCTCTAAGCTTCCTAAAAACCCTGTATGGCAGAAAAGAGAAAAAAGACTGCAACTCTAACTTATTTATTGACGATTACAAAGATAAACTCCACGGAGAGGAAGAATTGGCAAAACTCCGTCTCTAAGCTTCCTAAAAACCCTGTATGGCAGGTATTCCTATCCTCATGTTATAAATGACAAAACTGGAGTCAGAATTTAAACACGACCAATATCACACAGCAGTAGATCTGACTGATTCCTTCCCCTCTCCGTGATACCTCCTTCATATTGCCACCAAACAAAGCGCCCGAAATTAGGGAAACCCTTCTACGTGAATAATGTAGTAAAATGTATTTAAAGTTTATGTTCAGCTTTCCTTGAAGAATGGCTTTCATTCTGAAATCCCAGTCAATGCCAGGTGTTTCAGGCATTGTTCCAGTGGGTGTGTCTAAGCCCAGGCAACTGCTAGGGAATAAGAGGTCTAGAAAGGCATTCGCTCAAGAGACAGTCACAGAGTGGGGAACGCTAGACAGGTGACTTTAGACTTGGAGGATCAAGAGGTTCTTTCTGGCTTTAGAAACACTTTAGTTCACCTTCCTGGGGATGGGAAGATTGGATCAGGCCATCATCTCACTGTTTAGCTCATTTGGCAGAGCCTGCCGGAGGCCCTAAAAACACACAATAAAAAGAACCCTGCCCATTTTTTAAACTTCCAACAAGTTTATCACTAGGACATCACAGACATTTTACCTTGTGAACTGTCATTAGGTTTTCTGCCAATGACTTAAAGGACATGCTTCTAAGTTTTAGCTGAAATATTATTTTGGGAGGGTCGTGAGTTCCAAACAGAAAATTCACAAATGGGAGAATACAACAGTGGCACATTTAAATTGCTCTTTCTAATCATTCTTGACGATTTCAATAATGTGGACTTGTTTTTGCATAATGTGTGTGGTATAAACGGTTCAGCGCCCATGAACAAAGCTTTCTTTAATATCGAAATGAAAGCATACCAGAGTGATATACTTAGCATGCAAATTGGATCATGTGACTCCTCTGCTTAAAGCCCTTCAATGCTTTCTTTTGCTTTTAGAATTAAATCCAAACTCTACATACGACAATGGAAAAAAAAGATTCGCTTCTTTTGACCTTGGCTTTATAAGCCTGAATAAATTTACCTACCTAACTGTGGCAATGTAGCTTGTTACAAAGATTCAAGAAAATATAGTTCAATTTAGTTAAATAATAGTCATTAAGTACCTATCATGTGTCAAGTTCATGGTAGATGATGGGGATATAAATTATATAAAATGTGGACAATCATGCAGTCTAATGGGGGAAGCATATATAAATCAATAGTTACAGAATAAGATATAAGCAAAAAAAAAAAAAATGCATTCGAGATGTAGCAGTAGAACAAAGTAGGGAGTAACTACTGGCAGTAGACGGCCAGGGAAGTTTGCACAGAAGATAAGGTGACTAAATTGGGCCTTGTAGGATGAAGTTATTAAGCAGAAAAAACAGTCTAGGAAGAGGAACCAGCATGTCACAAGGGAGTATGAAACAACACTATAAGGATTTTTTCCTGTTGGATAATCACATGAGGGACAGGACATGGAGGGGAAAGACAAAGCTGGGGAGATTATGAGGGACTCAGATATCATGCTAGTGTTTGGTTGCTAGTCTTCAGCCAATGGTTTTCAATAATTTTTGAATCTACCATAGAGATCTGAATGGAAAATAACTTGGCAATGCATCGTGTTTAAAAGATATATGAAAATATATAATATTGTGTGTGCAAATATATATAATGAATATTTATATTCTAATAAGATGGAGTACTATAATTATTCAAAACAATTGTACATTAATTTACATTTTAAAGTGACGAGTTTTAAGCCTGTTTATCCCAGACAGATTGCCACCCCCCACTCAGGCCATTAGGGACACCATCTTCAGGCAGTTCCCTCACACCCCACTGTCGTCTTTTCATCTCTCTAACTGAGGGCTTTTCTGGCAGCAAAAATTATATTCTTCAGCCTGCACAAGGGACTAGAAGGGCCCTGAGATGCCCCTTAAACAATGAAAGAAGGTTGTTATTGAGAAAATACTTATTCCCCAAACCTCAGAGAGACAATTCTCAGGATCTTTTTCTACACCTTCTTTTAGAAGCCCCAGCAGACACGGCCCAGTCACCCACGGCAGTGACCTCTCATCACTGTGAGTGTTGGTGTCTCTCTTTCTGTCCCCATCTCACTTCTCCATCCCCTCACCATACCTCTTTGAATCACCTCCCAAATAAACCCTTGCCTCAGGGTCTAGGATTTAATTTATTTTATGTATCTTAGAAATGTTATGAGAAAAAAAATGATGAGCCTCATTTCATGTTCAAGAGAACTGAGTTTTTCCCTTCTTCGCACATCGTAAGATTATAGAAGATTAGAAGAGTTAAGAATCCCAGTTTCCAGTAGATTTGGCCAGAAAGTTATAGTAGAATTATCAGAGCATAGCTCTGGTCGTCCATCAAGCGCTGTGTTGTTCTTTGAGTAGAGTTGTTTACTTCTCTTGCTCCCGAGCTTTCTTCCTCGCTCCTCAGACAAGGGTACTGCAGTTCCAGGAAACACGTGAGCTTTCTTTTGTCCTGGCTTAATGTTAGTGGCACAGCAAGCTCCAGCCCAATCTATACTGAGTTACATGACCTTCTCAGCTCCCTATTCTCTCTGATAGACTTCATCATGTATTCTGTAAATTTTAAAAATCCTTCCCCCTGACTTCTATTATTACAGCAAGTATTCATTTGGCTGCACGGAACAGATTACTCTGTTGTCAAATAGAGTCTTCTGTAAAACACATTTAAAAGCACTGTTTTAAAAATGTGGGTTTTATTATTACTCAGGTATGGTGAGGCCAATAAATCAGGAGATAATTGCCACTGAATACATAGTATATCACATTTCCCAAGATAAGTGGGCATGCCACACCATGGGGCCATGTGGGGAAGCACCAGGCTTGGTCGGGAGGTTGAGGGAGCAGGAGGAAAGCATGGACAAAGATCTTTGTTGTGGTTTCTGTGGGAAGGAACAGGCAAGGCTAGGTGAGCAGGCTTAGGACTGGCTAGTGTGAATAATTTCAGTGGATTCTGGAGTGTAGGTGCTGTCCCTAGTTGTCTGGAACCTGGTCCTGGGGTGATTAGGGCAGGTGGACAGTGTGGCCCAGTGTATGAAAGCCGGATAGAGGAGATGAGAATGAGTGTGATCTCTGGACTGGCTGGTTTGCATTTAAAAGGCACATTCATGGGGTTACTGTTTACTGTATGTAGGAACTGGCTAGCCCTTGGAGGGAGAGATTTTCCAGAGTCAGCAGGCCTCAAGATATCAAAACATTAGACATACAGAGAATAAAAGAGGCACGATTAATGTAAATACCTTTCCTATAATTGAGTTTGGGTTAGATGAGATGTAATTCCACTTCCTAAACTGCCCACCTTAAAGAAATTATTGATTAATGTAAATACCTTTCCTATAATTGAGTTTGGATTAGATGAGATGTAATTCCACCTCCTAAACTGCCCACCTTAAAGAAATTATAGACTAGTGGTTACCAGAGGGTAGGGGGAGGGGGGAAGTAGATGGGATAAAGGGGGTCAAATATGTGGTGACAGAAAGAAATCTAACTATGAGAGGTGAACACGCAGTGTAAATATATATATATATGTATATGTATATATACATGTATGCCTTACTGTTAAAGTGCACAGCTGAAACTTACTGGATTTCGTTAACCAATGTCACCATTAAATAAACAAACAAACATTTAAAATAAATAATTTTAGCATAAAATATCTTCTAGTAATAGTAGGATCCAAAAGAGAACCAGTGCCAGGGAACAGGTTCCAATGCTGAGACACATGGGGACTTTGCTGCTAATAGAACTAGAAGAGGGCCCTGATATTTCTTTCTGTGTGAAAGGAAAGTCAGAGTGAGTAGCTAACAAGTCATGTGAACTAAATGAGAGCTAAATGAATTCATTTACATGGTGTCAATCCATAGCAGATTGATTCACTTGGTTTTTATGCAGAGCTCCAGGAGAACAAAGCCAATTATTTCCACAAATAGAAAGAAAGAATCCAGCTATCTGAGAAGCGACTTTTGCATGCTTATTCCTTTAAGGTAGGAGTTCCTGACCCCGTGGACTGTACCAGTCTATGCATGGCCTGTTAGGAACCAGGCCGCACAGCAGGAGGTGAACTGCCAGCAAGCAAGTGAAGCTTCATCTGTATTTGCAGCTGTTCCCCAGCACTAGCATCAGTGCCTCAGCTCCACCTCAGATCATCAGGCATTAGATTCTCATAGGAGCACCGGTCCCTGGTGCCAAAAAAGGTTAGGGCCCTACTTTAAGGCATAGATCTTTCTTCTTTCTGTCTCATATTTCCCTCCTTTCATCCTTAGGAAAATAAATAAATATTCATACATACATACAAACATACATACATACATACATATATAATCTTGGAAGTTAAAAAGGCAAACTCTAATACAAGAAGTTCAAATTCTTCCTGGGTGTGTTTGCTAACATTGATGTTGCTATAGATGACAATAATTAGCCCATAATGACAACATTCTCTTTGCCAAGTACATGCTAAGATCCTTACAAGCATGGCCTCATTTCATCTTCCTATAACCCTCTGAGACAGGTATTCTCACTCCCATCATGTTGGAAATAAGAAAACAGGCTTAAAGATGTTAGGTAACTTGCCCACAGGAGCCCAGTTAGAAGAAAGAGTATGACAGATAAGACTCAAAACCACGTCCATCCGATGTCATAATCCATATTTCTAACTGCTATACTAATGCTTCTTAAACTTAACGCGCATGGAAACCACTTGAAGATCTGGTTAAAATACAGGTTCAGATTCAACACACTCCAGTAGGGGCCTGGGATTCTGAATTTCTAACACGCTCGGGTGATGCGGGTCAGCAGACCATCTTTTGAGTAGCAAGGCTAAGCCATTTACTGGCATTATGATCTATTCTTCAGGAAAACAATCCCATTCTTCCAAATGCTAAGTCAAAATAAATGGTGAAATTACCTGGTCAACTTAAAATCTTCAGATAGTTTCTATTCTCACTTAAAATTAAAAAAAAAAAAAAAAATCCACAGTGAATTTCAAAGATTTTCTAGCAGCAAAACTCATTTTTAAAAATTGATATACTTTAACAGGACATGAAGGAAAATAAGTGACTGAGGAGGCTCTAATTAGCCACCGTAGCAAGGGACACAGGAGGTTTGGTTTACTAAATTTTTCTACTATAAGCTTTGAATGGAAAATACTATGTCACACCATGTTTCACTAATGCTGTCATGTATATACATAGTATTTCTATTATTTTATTTTTATATACCTGGCCCAATAACATCTAAAAAATAAAAATGGTACACTTTACATTTTAAGACACTTTCCAGAAAAATTTCCCAGAAAGTAGAGTTCCCACCTGTACCCTCTTGCATGCAGTTTTGCTCATTATAAGTATCTTGCATTAGTGTAGGACATTGGTTACAATCAGTGAGCCAGTACTGATACATTATTATTAACTGAAGCCCATTGTTTATATTGGGGTTTACTCTTTGTATTGTACATGCTATGGATGTTGATCCCGCTCCCTTCTGACAAGACCCACATGCTGGAGATCCCCATCGTCCTCGCCATATCCTTTTGTCTCCCCAACAGCCGCCACTTATCTTTTCTTCTGAAAGAAAAATATTTTTTGGTACTCATGTCCTGTCAAAAATAAGAAAATGAAAGATAGACCAGAAAAATCTTCATGTTTGCAGAAAAGTAGATGAGAACAGCCACTTGGCTTCACAAACATTTGATGACTGCCCAGTCTCAATTATATTTTGAGTTTGAGATATTTAATATAGATGCTTAATATAAAACTCCTGTCCTCTATGCCTCCAGCCAGGTAGGATAGCCACCGTGAAGGAGGACAGGACACATCAGGATTGTGGGGAACCTAGCATTTTCCAAGGGCTCCTCCTCTTGCCCCCTTTCAGTTGCTGCTACCTACCCTCTTTGCCAAAGTCAATGCCATAGCATCAGGTTCCTCCCACCCAGTGCGGTCCTGCCTCCATGCCTTCCTAGGACTGCCTTGGGTTTCTTTGATGTCACATACAGGATATACATTTAAACTTGATTCACTTAGTATATCCATTGAGACTGACTAAAAGCACTACACACATACACAGAATTTTTTTCGTTTATTTGAAATTCAAATTTAACTGAATATCCTGTCTTTGTTCATTGTATTTGTTTTTTTGTTGTTGTTACTAAATCTAGCAAGCCTGACTCTAAGATTCCTTCCCAGCTGCTCAAATATCACCCCAGAGTCTGAATGTTTCATTTTTTGCTATGTGACTTTCCTTACATGAACCCACTATGTTGAGTTAGTGTCCCTATTTTTACTTTAACTCCTTAGTTGACAAATGTCCTGTCACTTTTTATCTGGCATGATAGTAATAATGGATCTCTCTGCTAATTTTTACCCCTTTCTGTCTTTCTCCTGTCACCAAAGCAAACATCAGGACAATCCTTAAACAGAAATCAATTGGTAAAGAAACCTTCTTCCTATGAATCTTTCCTTGGCTGCCATCATCTTCACAGACACAACCTCTTATTTTGGGGCTGCATTTTAAGTCTCCCTAATGGTATTTATGTTGCCACTTTTCTTTGGTGCTACTCACCCCACTCTTTTCATTTTATACAATCTTGAAACACCCCCTTTCAGACCTTCCTTTAATCTATTAGGGATAAGACACTATGCAATTATGAATTTGCCATCTTTTATGTCTTAGGACCGTTTTTGCGGTAACAGTTTTAGAGTGAAAGTCATAAAATATGAAATATTTGCTCAGCCCCACACTCGATGAAGCCAAAATAGCTGAATCACTGAGCATTTTCTGAGTGTAAAAGTAATAGACCTGTGGACCTCAGGAAGGTTTGGTAATTTGTTGTTATGTCACGGAGGTCAACAAATAAAGGGACTCATTTAGTAATTACTCACCCCAGAGAGTGCTAAGGTTTCAAATGGTTCTTCTGAGCCTCAGGTCCTCTGGCTTCCCCACATTCTCTCCATTAACCAGTCAATAAAGGTTCTCAGACCTTTTCAGGTAGAAGCATGTGCTGGTCTCTTCCATCATGGATGTTATTACTATAAAACTGAAAAGGAACTAGCCAGAAGAGCGAGAGGTCATTTCGAGAAGTAGATCATTCAAAAATTATAACCTAGCTTACTAGTTTCAAAGCTGAGAGAGCTAGGAATTAGAGGTAGCACGTGAAGAATGGTGAAAGCAAAAATAGGAACACAAAATTCTCAGTGTATGAGCTTTTTCAATTACGGGTCCCACTCATCAAAAGAACTGGTTTCAACTGCACAGGAAATCAGTCTATTTATCATTTTGAATAATAAGCAATGTGTAGTATACTGTCAGATTAATTATCCACTGTATTGGCTACATTTGATTATTTTCCAAAATCAATCCCACTCTCAGAGGCAGAAGATAAACTACCCCTGGACGAATATTCAAAATAATTTGTCAAAGTATGTTTCGGTTTTTGATCTCTTCTTAGTTATTGCTGAAATCTGGACCATTAAACACATTAGGCTTGGGCACATTAGGTTTTGTTTGGCCCATTAAGTTTATAAAAATATGCTTAACTGATTTGGGTTTTTTGTTTTTGTTTGTTGATGACTGTTGCAGTGAGGTGAATATCACATGTCAGTGAGATTTTTAATTTCTAATTAATCAAAGCATCTCCAAGTTCTGCTTCTATAACCACTATGCCTCTTCAATGTCTCTCTGAAGTTTATATTATTCAAAGAGATAAATAGAACTTTACCATTCTTACAGCATAGCAAGAGTTTAAGAAACAAATTTGTGAGGAAAGCTAAGCCAAAGAGAAAGATCCCAAAGTAGTAAATAAATGGTTACATGGTTGATATTCAACCACTGATTTGTTTCGTTTGTATGTATACCAAAGTTCCTTCGGGGATTTTTACTTAGAAGGTAATGATCTGACACTTCTCTTTATCAGGCCTGTAGGTCCCATAGGTCCCATTGAGGTTCACTTTTACCCCAAAAGTTGATGAATGCCACTTGACACAATATTTTATTTGTATGTATTTTCTTTATAAACATATTTTCCAGAAATTAAATGTGTCCAAAATAATTTAAAATATCCTTAGAGATTTTAAGCTTATAAAATCAAATATTATGAATATGAGTTAAAGTCAACTGACTGTACAAGTCCCCTTAAAAATACTTCACAAATCTGAAAATAGCACAGATACGAAAAGATACGAAAGAGCTCAAGTTCTGACGTTGGATGAATTTCCAATTTAAAGGCATCAGCTATGCAGTCTATTTATATGTGTCGTCTGTGGTGCTGAAGCTCAGCGAATTTGAAATAGATTTGCCTGAAATTATGGAATTACATGTTACAGTTAGACTAATTGCTAAAGCAATACAGTCCAAATCTCTCTTGTGGCAGAGAGGAAACTGAAAACTCAAGTCAGTGTATGATTTATCCAAAGTCACAACTTCGGGGGGTGGTTTTATAGGTCCATCACCCGACTCTCTTTACGCAGTTAGACAGTGTGGTAATGCTGTGTTCTGGTCCACACAGCATCTGTTCCAACTTTCTCCTTGTTTGGCTTCCTGAACTATAGATGCTGGAGTGGCTAAAAACTGCATTTGCCAGGCTCCCTTTCAGCCAGGATTCTACACGTGACCTGGTGAAAGGAAAGAACAGCTGGACTATAAATCTCACTCCAGCTTCAGGGACGCTTGAGCAGAGTTTGAGCTTTAGTTAAACTTTTTGAAATATCCATTGGGGTTAAATGAGGGATCCACAAATGTTTCCAAGTATGCTGTACCTAGTTGTCGAGATTGTTGTATAATCTGTCATTCATGGACTGTAGCTGCAATAAAGAGTAGGGGCCAGGGGGTGAGCAAAGTGTTTAGGCTCAGGGATCCTAAACCCTGTGGCTTCCTTATGCTGACATGGTCCACGTTCACTTCAGCTTCTTTTCATTTCATGTGACCAAAACATACCCAATGCATGTGATTGGGGATGTCAGAAGCTGCACCCAAGGCCTCTGTGATGCTGTTGCTCTGGGCACTCTCTCTTCTGGATCCTTTCTAAAGCTCAGTAAACACTGTGCTGGCTAAAGCTATTGTGCCTTGAAAATCGGAATGACAATCCAAACTAGAAACCCACTCTGGTGACCTTGCACTGAGGTTCTACCAAGAAGATCCACCTGTAGAAGGGAGCACCAGGTGATGTGGCCACATGCAAAGCTAGGAAAGCTTCTAGCAGGCACAACGGCAGAAACATTTGCTTTTTCTGGGGCATGTGTTGGGATATCCAGTGGTACTCTCCCCAGCAGCACACCCAGGATGCAGTCTCTTGTCAAGCTTGTAGCCTTGCCTGGACTGGTGATCACTTCACGTGGCCCTCCCAACATGGACACTGAGCATCCCAGGCCCCTTGGCACTCTGCCCACACGTAGGTTTCCAAGGCCCTCCCTCACTCTGTGTGCCTAACGCCAGCCCCAACCTGCCTGCACTCTGTAAGTTGTTTTCCAAAGCCCACCAGACACACACTCTGCACACGCCACGGTATACACTGCCCTGCCGATGAGCAGGATCCCAACACCCCATTTCCTCTTCAGGCCTGCCTGCCAACCCCCAGAGAGTAGTTTCCTGCTTGTCCAGCAAATGCAGACTAGCTATAGCCTGGGCAACACACAAAGGTCTCTGCTAGACTGTGGGCTGCAACCACACCTTCTCCGGTGAGCTCTGAATCCCAGCCTTGGAGAAGGCCTTTTATTCAAAGTTTGTCCTTCCTTGGTTACTCTCAGCCCTAGGGTATCATTTAGAGTTCTGTTTCTATCTCCAAAGTTACTTCCCTATTCTATTTATACTTTTTTTTATATTAAACTTGTTATATTCAAATTAATGGTGGTTGCTGTCTCCAGAGTAGGCCCTGATTGATACACTATTTTACATATTATTTTATTTGACAAATATTTACAGAGTTGTTGCAATGTGGCTGACACTGTTCTAAGTAGTGACAAAACATCAGTGAACAAGACAAAATTCCTACCCCTATAGAACTTGCATTCTCTAAAGGAAGACAGATTGGGGCAATGGAATAAATGATGTGAGGTCTCTTTGACTCTGGAAGTCAGAAGGTGCCCCTAACATATTTCCTAAAGCTAAGCTTTGAGATAAAATTCTCCTTCTAAATTTAGAAAAGTTGGTTTAAAATATCGAGTAATTCAAATCCAGTTCATTCAAATGTTTTTACCATAATCTTTTTGTTTAATCATATTTTAAAATCAAATTGCTTTTGAGTGAGCTTGTCTTACAAGTTCATTTGATATATGTTTTAAATTTAAAATTTTACCCTGGTGCTTGGTTCTCTTTTCACTCATCTAATGTGAGCGGCAGTATTCACTAGCTGTGTCATTACTATGCAGATTGTCATTCTTTAAAGTTGCTTAGCAACAATTATTCAACATTCAGCTCTAATCAATTTTTGCACTGTGATGATTTGAAGCTCTGAAAAGGGGTGTACTATTGCAGGTATCTAGCATTGAACTCTATGATTTCTCTCCTCAAATAGCACAAATTAATCTTATAGTTTGTATAACAATAATCATTTATTGAAGCCTATTAATAATTGCTAATTGAGCCTGGCATTTCTGCATGGTTCTAGTAAACTCAGAGATAATCCAGAACACTAAACTAGTTGGAATAAGTACATTTGGGTTTCAAATTCACTCATCTTGAGTCAAGATGCATTTCTTGAGCAAATAAATTCTGAAAATGAAAGGATGAAACATGTGGTTAGACTTTTAAATTTACCAGCCTCTTCAAATGTAATGATTTTATGTGAATCTAACTGACATTACAAAGGTCCTCTAGTCTTTTCCTCTATCAGATCTCTTACCAAAAGAATAAATTAGAGGCCAAAGAGAAAATGCAAACAACCTTCAAGTGTTGTTCACTGCAAAACCAAGTTTTTTTTTGAAACATTATGTAAAATGGTGCCAAATCTAGAAAGTAAAGAGTGTTATATACTGTTATAAAAAATAAAGCAACAAGTGAAAACACAAAAGTATTATCTTTATTTTCCCTCTCAAACAAGTGTGTTCTTATATTACCTGTTGAACGAGTTCATGAAGCGTTGTGAAGAAATGGATTGTGCTGCAAGAAGGGAGCCAATTATGCTAAATGAAAGAAAACCTGTGGCGGAACCTAAATTAAAATAATTATTTTCCTACTTGATTGAATCTTCAGGGTGGGTACCCAGTAATCCGCATTTTTAAAATCCAACATCATATTCAATAGTGAAGTGTTCTTCTTTAATAAGGCCCAATCTGCCATGGTGGGGGAGAGGGGCCAAGAGTAATGATAAACATTAATATAACTATCACTCAGTCAAAATATAAAGCATTGCCACCCAAGACCCCAGAAGTCTCTCCTGTGTCTATTCCCAATCACAACCTTAGTCACTCCCCTGGAGGGAAACATCCTCCTAATTGCTGTCATTTCCTTCTCTTCGTAGGTTTACCACTAATATCTGCATCCCTTACAATACTGTTTCGTTTTGCCTGTATCTGAACTTCATACAGATAGATTCATACTGTATGTATTTGTATGTGACTTCCTTCTTTCAATCAGTATTATAGTTACAAGAAGCTGTAGTTCATTCAGTTTCATGTGCCGTAACTTTTTTATCCATTCTAGTGTTGGGGAACAGTAGGATTGTTTCAGGCTTGGGGCTGCTAGAATAATTCTTAGATGAACATTCTTGTTTAGTGTTCTAATCCTCCATGAGTACGTAAGATTATCTAGTGTACACATGTAGAAGTACTTTTGTAGGTTGTAATGTAAATTAATAACAATAATAGCAGTAACAATGATAGCAAACACTTTATACTGTTTATTATGTTCAGGGTAATATTCCCAACATTTCATAAAGCTTAACTCATTTAATCCTCACAAAAATCCTGTGAAGGCAAAAATTGGTTCTTACGGAGCGTGGGGGGTGGTTAAATCTTACTTTTTTATGTATAAAGTCAAATGCTTAAGGTCATAGAATTAGAAAGATGGGATTCAAACCCATGTACAGCAGGTCCTTGAATAACTTCATTTCATTCAATATTGTTTTGTAACAATGTTGATGAGATGCCATAGGAACTTAACTCATGTTTATATCCATTAGCCTATGGTAAAATTGGTTTCATTATATGTCATTCTGCTTAAAGTCACAGAACCTATCCACGATGTTAAATGTTGGCAGTAGAATCTGTACTCAACTACCGCATCATAATGCAACAGTATTATAGAGCATAAACATCTTCAAATTTGTTAAAGAATGTCAAACTGTTTTCCAAAGAGGTTTTACTAATTTTACCCCAACTAGCAGGATAAGGGTTTCCATTACCTCCTATTTTGTCAACACTTGCTGTCATCAACTTCCTTATGTTAGCCAATTCAGAAGTTGTATAATGCAATTTCATTAATTTAAATTTGTGTTTCTCTATTACAAAGGAGTCCAAAGATTTTTTATGTTTACTGACCATGTAAATTCAAGTTTTTTGCCTATTTTCTATTGGATTGTATGTCTTTCTCATTGACATATCGGTGTGCTTTAGATGTTCTGAATACAGTCAGCCCTTCATATCTGTAGGTTCTGCATCCTCAGGTTCAACCAATTGCAGATCAAAAATATTAGGGAGAAAAAACTTACGTTGTTGCTGATGTATACTATTGTAGTTAGGCCTACAATGATTTTGTCTGTACTGAATATACACAGACTTTTTATTTCTTGGCATTATTCTCTAAACAGTATAATTATTTATCTAGCATTTATATTTTATTAGGTATTATAAGCAATCTAGAGATGATTTAAAGTAAAGATGTGTGTAGGTAATATGCAAATATTACACCATTTTATATAAGGGACTTGAGCATCCATGGATTTTGGTATCCACAGGGGGATCTGGAACTAATCCCCATGGATACCAAGGGATGACTGTACTATTTCTTTAGCCATTATTTGTGGTGCAACTATCTCTTCATAATCTGAGGCTTGTGTTTGCACACTTTACTGCTTTTGATGAAAGAGGTAACATGTTAATATATTCAGATTTATTCACTTTTTTCCTTTGAAGTTAAAGCTGCTTGAGTCTTATTTTAAAAATCCTTTCCTACCCCAATATTTTGAAGATATTCTCTATATTATATTCTTATATATTGTATTGTGTTGTAATTTTCCCTTTAATATGTCAATCTTTAAGAAACCTACAACCAATTCTAGGTACCAAAGTTTTTTTACACACAAAAAAAACCCAACTGTCCTAGAACCATTTATTGAAAAGTAGTCCTTTCTCCACTGCTGGGCAGGACTACATAACCAGGCTCCATGTAACAAAATGCTACACTACCTTAATAACTATAGTTATCTTCTGATATCTGGCAGACAGGGTAAGTCATTTACATCACTCTTCTTAGTGCCTTGGCTATTCTTGGTCCTTTGCACTTCCATATACATTTTAAAATATGCTTGTCAATTACTCGAAAAAAACCCCAACACCATCGGGAATTTTGATGAAGACTGCATCAAAATTACAAATCATTTGGGTATAAAGATATTTACAACATTAAATCTCAGTCTTTGAGCATGGAATACCACTTTAAGTCTTCTTTGGTTTCTTTAAGTAAAATTTGACAATATTCTCCAGAGTTTTGAACATCTTTTGTGAAACTGCTTTCAAAATATTTAATATTTGTTGATATTTTAATGATAGTTTTATAAATTTCCATGTTTGTTGCTGCTATGTAAAAATGCAATTGATTTTTCTATAGCAAGTTTTGCATGTAACAAACTTTGTTAAATTCTCATTCTAATAACTTGTAGATACCGTCCGATTTTCTACATATACACTATTATCTGAGGCTAAAGTTTTGACTTGAAAAGCAAGTCTTGTCTTTTCCCCAGACTCAAAGTGAAAGTTTTCAAGTATCTATCACTATGTTCGCTGCAGATGTTTGATAGAACCCCTTTAATTAGGTTAATGAAGTGCCCTTTAAACTAGTTTGTTAAGAGAATTTTTATAATGATTGGATACTGGATGTTTAGCAAATGCTTTTCAACACCTGATGAGATAATTATGATTAAATCTCCTTTAATTTGATTATGTGATGGATCAGTTTTTCTAACGTAAAAACAGCTTAGATTCCTGGCAGAAACCTGACCAGGTCGTGATAATTCATCTTTTGCTGGATTTGTCTAATTACTTAGCTTAGGATTTTGTGTCTATGTTCCAAAGTTAAATTGGCCTGTGATTTTCCTTTCTCATACCATCATATGGTATCAGGTATATTTGTTGATCTCATAAAATGTTAGGGAGTAACTAATGCGTTTTCTATTCCCTCTTTTTCTATTCACTGGAAGGACTTATGTTTAAAATTATTTATTTCTTGACTGTTTGGCAATACTCACAAAAGAAGTTGTTTAGGCCTGGAATTTTCTTTCTAGAAATACAGATTCAATTATTTTAATGGCTATAGAATCATTCTTTTGTCTATTTTGATAAGCTGGATATCTTCTAAATGTTACAAATTTACAGGCTTTAAGTTGTTCATAATATATTTAATGTCACAACAGAAATGGTTTTTCACTCCTGATATTGGGTATGTGTACCTGTTTTTTTTTTCTTAATTAACTTTTGCCAGGTTTGTCACTGCTGTCTTTTTTCAAAAATAAACTTTTGATTTTTTTATTCTCGAATCTTCATTTCCTTCTATTTCCTTTGAAATTATGTTATTTTTCTAATATATTTAGATGCTCTTCTCATTAATATTCCAACCTTTCTGCTAGACAAATTTGTCTATCAATTTCTCACAACTACTGTTTTTTCTTAATTAACTTTTGCCAGGTTTGTCACTGCTTTTTTCAAAAATAAACTTTTGATTTTTTTAGTCTCGAATCTTCATTTCCTTCTATTTCCTTTGAGATTATGTTATTTTTCTAATATATTTAGATGCTCTTCTCATTAATATTCCAACCTTTCTGCTAGACAAATTTGTCTATCAATTTCTCACAACTACTGTTTTAGTTAAAATTCATTAATTTTATTAAGTATTTCAGTTCTACTTATATTCTAGGAGCCATGAGGATTTCTTGATTGATATATGGGTTATTTGGAACTGTGTTAACTTCCTGCTTAATCACTTCCACAGTACTAATTTAAAATGATCCTCCTAGTGAATTGAACCTTTCATTATATGAAATTACTTTATCTGTAGCAATGTTTTTGCCTTAACTTTTTTCAGATATCACTATATCTATATCTGCTTGCTTTTGGTTGGTATAACTTTTGGCATCATTTTACTTCTAAACTTTCTGTATTTTATGCTTTAGGTGTGATCTCTTATAACAGCACGTAACTCCTTTCATTTTCAACATTTAACAATCCGCCTTTAACTGGATAACTTGGTTCATTTACGATAAATTTAATTTGATATATTTGGATTATATCTATTATCTCAATTTTTTCTACTTATCCTTCTCCTTTGTTTCTTTTTCCCTTTACTTTCATTATAATGATTTTTTTTCCTATTTCATTTTTCCCTTCTACTAGCTTGGAAGTTACAGACTCATTTCTATATAACCACCATTTTAGCGAATATCTAGAAATGAGTTATACACTAGAAATCACATTTATACTTAATCAGTTATCTTCATTCTCTTCCCAGACCATCCACACTTACAGCACTTACTCCATGCAATACTCTACCAACTTATATCCTTATTCTTGTGTATTTTTAAATCCCTCCTTTATTTAATACCATGAAACGTTATCATTCTATATGGTAAATGTTCCTTTAGATGAATTTTTACAAGCATTTTGATCCTTTGTTCCGTTTTCATCAACTTCCTACTATAGCCAGCACATCCTTTAGAATTTCCTTTAGTAAGAACCTGCAGGTGGCAACCTTGCTCATGTTTTGTTATCAGAAACTGTCTTTACTCCTATCACTCTTGAAATATATTTGGTGAGTATACAATTTTAAGTTGGAAATTATTTTTCTCTCACACATTAGAGATGGTCATACAACTGGTTTCTGGCTTCCATAATTGCTGTTGAAAAGTTAGCTAAAGAAAGGTCTCATTGATGTTGCTTTGAAGGTTATGTGACTTTTGTTTTGGCTGCTTTTATAAGTTGTCTTTAGCATTCTACTGTTTCAGTGTGATTTTTCTAAGTGAAGATTTCATATTTATCCCATTTGGGATAAATTTGTAGACTTCTGTCTTTCATCGATTTGGAAATTCTCAGCAATTCTTCAAATATTGCTTCTTCCTCATTATCTATTTGAAACTATTATTAGCTATACATTAGACTCATTGCTTTATCCCCCACTCGTTCATATTTTCAAGCTCCTTTTCTGTGCTACATACATTCTGGATAATTTCTTCCATCCTATTTTGCAGGCATTAATTCTCTTTCAGGCCCATCTGATCTTCTGTTCAACCTACGTATTGATTTAATTTTAGGTATTCTATTTTCCATTTTCTAAGACTTCTATTTTGTTCTTTTTCAAATATGCTAGGTCAGTTTTCATAATGCTTTGTTTCTTGCATTTTTAAATTTGACTTTTTTGCAACATATAAATATGTTTTATATTATGCATGTGCTAATTCCGAAGTTGTTTTCTGGTGGCCTTTGCTGCCTTTCATTCATGGTGCTAGTCTTCCTTGTACAGTTTATTTAAACTTTAGGCATTCACTTCCTAGGAAAAGTACTTGTGACTCTAGCTTCCTCCAAAGATTTCTTTACATCTGCCAGGCACTCTTCTGGGGCCACTAAATTAATAAGTTCCAGTACTCAGATGACTTGCATTTTGGGTGGCCTGCAACCCTGCACAAATACTGGAAGTTTGCTCTTGGCTCTCTCTTACCCTAGTAGCGCAGTCCTTAGGGGCTGGCTTTCGCCACCTCAGATGGACTCTGCTTTGTCTTCTGACTACTGTGTTCGGAAGGACAGTTAAAACCAAAACTAAAATGCACTCTCAGGCCGTTTCACTTAGATATTGGCCTTGTAAATTAATCTCTTAGGATACTGCCAATTCCTAGATACTTCTCAAAAATGCTTTTATATTCTACCTAAATGTTTTAGTTTTCAGCATGAGAACTGCTCAGGGTAACATAGTCTGCCACATTACTGAAAAGGAAATCTAACATTTTTGTGAAAATTTATATTTTGTAGCATCCTTTTCTTGCTTATCAATGTTAGCAAATTTCCCATGTTATTAAAAACTTTGTAAATGTAAATTTAAATTGTTTGGTTATATGTTATCACAACTCACAACCTTTCTGGAATTTAGGGAAATTGTGTTATTCTAAAATTTTTAGTCTTAAAAACCAATTCTGATAACATGTATATATGAAAAACTGTCTACATTTCTGATTTTTCCCCACTTTAGGAAAGAATCCTAGAATAGAATGGACCCAAAAAGTTATATTTAAAGTTCTTAATACATATGGCCAATTTGTTTCCAACAGTTGTATCAGATTCCCCTCAAACACTCCCCACCCATAATGCTAAAATTAAAATGCTAATTGTGCTCTCACTATAACTGTATAATCCAAACATATCCCCCACTCCAAATTTCCAGCAGGAAAATGTTATGATCACTTACATATCAGTAAGGTGATATTTGCAGCCATAATGTATTAAGGAGTCTGTCGAAGACATATAACAGGAAGACACTACAGAAAAAAAAAAAATGTAAAGTATCAGATAAGCAAAGGAATCATTATGAGATAGTAAAGCAGTAGTGTGTATCAGCTTTAACTGTGTAACAAACCACAACGAAACTTAGTTAATTAAGAGAACTGCCGTTTATTTAGTTTATGATTGGCAGTTTAGGCTGGGGTCATTCGTTTATCTGCAGTTGGCTGAGAGCTGGCTGGTCTAGATGGCTTCAGCTAGGCTAGTTTACTTCTGCTCCATATGATCTCTCATCCTTTGGTTGGCCGGTCTGAGCTTTTTCATATGCAGCTGGCTTGGTTTCCAATAGCACAGGGGAAAGTGTACAAGGTTCTGAGGCTTAGACTCCAAGTTTACATGTTACTACCCACATTCTTTTGAAAGAATCAAGGCCAGTCCAGGTTTGAAGAATTGGAAAATAGATGGAATTCTTGATGGGAGGACCTGCAAAGTCACATTGCAAAGGGCAGGGGTACCACAAACAGTAGAGAACGACATTTTTGCAATCAACCACGTGGAATTGTCAGAATTGCTGAATACTGAGAAAGACATCTCTTAAGAAATGACATTTACGCTGAATTATAGAATTCTTAACTGGTGAACGGGGTATATGTTAATATTGTTCACTCATTGAAGAGGAAGAGTAAGTTTTATTTTAAGTGCGTCAGAAATGCCAAATAGAATTTCAGAATTCTGAAGTTCTGAAATAAGATTTAGGTTGGTGTTATAGATTTAAGAGTATAGCTAATATTTGATGTGCAAAGTAAGAACTCTGAAAAACCAGAAAAAAGTTATAGCCTAAAGGAGAGTTGGGCAGTATACAAAACAAGCAAGAGTGGTAGAAAAGCGGTTAAGAATAGTTAATACTATTAAGCCTCACAGGAGCAAATACAAATCAATTTTTAAAGAGCTGACCTATCATGCTGTACACCTTAAACTTCTACAGTAATATGTGTCAATTATTTCTCAATAAAACTGGGAGAAAAAAATCTGATATAAATGCAACGTATTCCTGAAAAATGATCACTTCAGAGATCTCAGAGTAAATATCCACAAATAAAAATACAAGTTGTTTTAGTAATATATTTTTAAATTCATAAACATTTTGGGATGCGAATGGGATTACCATTTAATTTATCCACTTTAGAAATCAACTTAAGTATAAAAAAAATTTGAGTGTTTTTATCTCCCTAACCATTAAGCAATAAAAGAGACTCTCAAGATAACCACAAATTATTTAACTACAGACCATATAAGGGGCCATTTGTTATTAACGCTGTAGAAATGAAACTTTCAGTATAACAATGTATTTAAATAACCTTGTTGAAATTTCACATCTATCACATGATATATTTATCTGATGAAGCTAAAACTGTGAGGCTAATGCTTGAACAAGTACAGCATTAAAAACATTTATATATTAAAAAAGGTTCTGGCAAAATTCCACAAGTTTGTCTATTTTAGAGCCATTCTTCCTTGTTTAATCCAAAAATCAAATCCCTTCCATTAAGTACTATTACTTCGGTAATGTAAAGTTCCATCTACTAGTGATCCTGATATATATTTCATTAATACCAGGCATTAAAACAAGGGGCTCTGGACTTTAAATGCTTTGTTAAGCTCTATCGTACAGACTAAAATTTTGGTTTTCTAGACTCAGTGATACTAAATTGCCGATTAGGTTTTGTGGCTTCTTGCATCAGCTCCTGCAGCTGTCCAATTTGTTCATCACGGAAGTCATCAAGTCTTTCTGCTGGTAGGGCAGTTCCAAAACATGCTTTTTCAGTCGAGTTTTGTCTATTTTCATTAGCTTGTTGCCAGAGCACTGCTGCATAAACCTAGGAAAAAGAAAAGTTATAGATATAAAATTAAGATCTGTACTTATTTAATGTCGGCAGACTTAAAAGATTCTAATTCCACATCATTTATTTTTCTCCATCACTGAGTCTTCTGCCTTTAGTGAAAAAGATACAAAACATTCTATAGCTGTGTCTTTACTAGTCAGTGATCATTTCAAATATTTGTAGCATTTTAAGAGATTAATAGACTTTTAGCAAAGTTCTTAAACTGGAAAACAGGGGTGAAAGTGGTCCTTGGAGAGGCTTTAGGAACATGTGTAAACCACGCAAAAATCACATGCAAATCGTATGGACATGCACACTGTTCTGAGGCCATCACTTTCATTGGATTTTTAAAAAAGGTCTTACAATGGGTCTCAAAGTTGACTAAGTTCATCCCCCATCTTCAATTTAAAAACTAATGTGGATCACACTAGAGAAAAAATACTTTTCAAACCTTTGAACCTTCAACATTTAACAACCATCCTTGTAATGAAAAAATACATTTTTCATGCTGTGATTTTTCTCTCAATCAGCATCTTCAGCTTAATATTCCAACTTCCATTCTTTTGCACAAGTGACACTTTTTTGAAGCAACTTGACTCTGACTCTAAAATCAATCTTTTAATCGGGCAGGAAGTACCACTGTATTTCAGTTTGTGGGTAAGTGAATGAATTCATTAACTCTACATAATTCTGCTACTTCATCTGTGGTTTAAGATAAATTGCTTACAACTGCTGGAAACTTTAATTCCAGACATTTCAAACCTTTACCTGTGCTGGAAATATTCTTGTTTTACAGATATCCATTCCATATAATAACAGTAAAAAAACTGCACACACTCTAAGTTTTATCAATCTCACTTCTAAGTATATGCCACAGGGCAAGGTTTCTTAAACCTTGCCACTGTTAACAAATCAGACAATTTAGATAATACTTTGTAGTGGGGTGCACTGTAGGATGTTTAGCAGCATCTCTGGTCTCTCTAGCCACTAGATGCCAGTAGCAACCCACCCCCACTCAGTATTGCTAATCAAAAATGTCTCCAAACATTGCCAAATGTTCCGTAGCAGGCAAAATTGTGCCAGGCTAAGAACTATTGCCCTAAAGATTTTAAAGCTGCTACTATAAATATGTAAAAGAAAATATGGTCATAATGAATGCATAGATGAAAAATCTCCCCTGAGAAACTAAGAATCAAATGCAGGCTCTAGAACTCTAAACTTCAATATCCAGAATTTAAAACAAAATTCACCGAATGGGCTTAATAGCATATTAAAGTTAAAAGAAGACAGGTTCAATAAGGACGTGGTTCCATAGTGTAGCAGTTAGCACATCTGCTTTACACGCAGAAGGTCCTGAGTTCGCACCTCATTGGAGCCACGGTCCATGGTCTACGGCCATGCCGCCCTGAACAAGCCCGATATCTGATCTCGTAAGCTAACAGAGTCGGGCCTGGTTAGTACTTGGATGGGAGACCACCTAGGAAGACCACCTGCTGTAGGCATAAATAATAATTTTTAAAAAAATTATCAGATAATTAAAAATTATCCAATCTGAAAAACTATTAAAACTGAACTTAAAACAATGATTCGCGGTACAATGCCAAAACATCTACCATTGGTTTTAATAAAATCCCAGAAGAGAATGAGGCAGAAAAAAAATTTGAAAACTGAGTATCTGAAAAATAAAAGTACATGTTCAAAAAGCTTAGCAAGCTCCAAGCAAGATAAATACAAAATGAGGCCATGCCAAGACATATCAGTAAAATTATTGAAAAAGGCCAACAAAGGGAAAATCTCAGGAAATTTATAAACAGTATGAACATTTGTAGTATAGATTTAAAAATAGAAAATATATATTTATTATTTACAAATATAAATATATAAATACATGCCAAATATATAAAAATAAGCACGGAAATACACATACCAAAATCAGGATACTAATTACTTCTAAGGACAAGGAAGGGAAGAAAGACTTGGATAAGGTTTTAGCTGTATTTTTACCATTTTACTTACTTTTTAAAAGACTGTTAAATGTGGGTAGTGTATACATAAGCCTTTTACAACATTTCATTTTTCTTATATTTTGAAAATTTACATAATTTTACACTTATAAATTTATGTATAATTTCAGAATATTTCATTAGGGTATAATATGAAATATTTACGGTAACAATCTAATGCTTCTCATAAACTCTTGTTTCTTGAGGAAACTAGAAATACATTTCACACAGAAGTGTGAGAAGATTCCAGTTCAAGATGGCAACATAGGAGGCGACTGAGCTCCCCTCTTCCCACAGACACACTGAATCTACAACTACATATGGAACAATTCCCTGTGAAAGAAATCTAGAAACTAGCTGAGCAACTCCTACATATTGGGCAAATGAGAGAAAAAAAAAAAAAACTGCCATCAAAACAGGTAAGAAAAATTGAAATAGCTGAGCAACTCCTACATATTGGGCAAATGAGAAAAAAAAAACAACTGCCATCAAAACAGGTAAGAAAAATTGAGTCTTGCCATAAACCCCAACCCGGCAACATACAACCAGAAGGAACTCACAGCTCCCAACTTCTCCCTGAGAGAGTAAGCCCCCAAACATCTAACTCTTAAAGCCAGCAGGGCTTGCATCCATGAGACCCACAAGGATATAGTGAAGTAAGAAATAGTTTTTAACAGGTTTGTATGAATTCACTGTGGCTATTCCCCCAGGGCCCAGAACAGATAGCAGACTGCAACACCTTTTAATTCTATGAAAAGAGACCCATTTGCAGCTCTTAAAAGCTACAGCTTGAGGAGCAGGCTTCTAATTTAACACAGATCCAGGGGCTAACTGCAATGCAGAGACCAGAGAGGCTGGCAACTGCCATCTTGGCACTCTCCCACGGCCCCACCACAGGTCACCAGTGTCTCTGTGCATGAAGCTTGTGCACGTCTGGTGCCATGCCTTTTGTGGCTGCTGCCATGAGGACACATCTCTGGATATGCTTGGCTCTAGTAACCAGTCGGCTTGTGTTCACAGGTTCAACAGGATAGTAGCAAGAAAGGAAACAGTTCTTAACTGGCTATCACACCAGGACTTAGTACAGAGGGAGGAGACAGAAATGCCTATTTCCCCTAGCTTTCCCTGACAAGAGATATTTGCATACTTCAAAGACTGCTGCCTGAGGGTCCTGGTTCCAATCAGCCTGCATCTAGGTACTAAGATCCTCTACTTTGGGATTCTGATATGTCTTGCACACCCTCCACTACTGGAAGTCACTAAGACAAAGAAGGCTGCTTAGACAAAGATTTGAGAGAAACAATTTTATGACAGGGTTGAATGATAAGGTTCATCACCTACACAAGGCCACTCCTTCAATAATGGAAGAAGTAACTGATTAGTACATAAAACCAACAAAAGGAATCAAAGAAAATGAAAAACAGCAATACATTACAAACAAAAACAAGATAAATCCCAAGAAAAACTTTAATGAAATGGAGATTAGTCATTCACCTGATAGAGTCAAAATAATTATCATAAAGATGCTCACTAAGGTCAGGAGAACGATTCATGAACAAAATGAGAATTTCAACGGAGAGAAAATATAAGAAAATGCCACACACTGAAAAAACACAAAAACTAAACTGAATAACACAGAGGGGTCAACAGCAGACAGAAGGATCAGCAAACTCAAAGACAGTACAGTGAAATTCATCCGATCAGAAGAGCAAAAAGGAAGAAGAGTGAAGATTGCTTAATGGACTAACAGGACAACATCGTGCAGATCACTATGTGCAGAACAGGGGTCCCAGAAGCCGAAGAGAGACATAAGGGGGAGAAAATTTATATGAAGAAATAATGGCTGAAAACTTCCCTAACATGGGGAAGAAAACAGACATGCAGATCCAGAAAGTCCAGAGAGTTACAAATAAGATAAATCCAAAGAGACACTGACGCATTATAATTAACATGTCAAAAGTTAAAGACTAGGAGAGAATCTTAAAAACAAGAGAAAAAACTTGTTATGTATAAGGGAATGCCCATAAAACTACAGATTTTTCAGCCGCAACTTTACAGGCAAGAGAGGAATAGCACAATAAACTCAGTGTAAAAAAAAAATTACCAACTAAGAATACTCTACCTGGCTAAGCTGTCCTTCAGAATTGAAGGAGAGATATAAAGGTTTCCAGACAAGCAAAAATTGAAGTTCACCACTACTAGACAAGCCTTACAAG
>NW_006436282.1:4208024-4223075 GCF_000325575.1 Pteropus alecto | reverse complement strand
AGACACAATGAATGCATTAAAAAACAACCTCCCAACTACACGCTGCCTTCAAGAGACTCACTTCAGCTTTAAGAACACACATGAAAGTAAAGGGATAAAAAAAGATATTCCATTCAAATGGAAACCAAAAGAAAGCTGGAGTAGTTATACTTACATCAAATAAAACAGACTCTAAGACAAAGGCTAATAAGAGATAAAGGGTGTCATTATATAAGATAGAGATCAATCCAGTAGGAAGAAATGACGTTTATAAGTATTTATGCAGCCAACGTCGGGCATCTACACATTGTTAAACAAGTTTCACAATTTCCTCACCAAAAGAACAGGATTTTATATTGATACTTTAGCACATGCTTGTGAACCTGGTAAAATTTACTTCATGAAACATTAAATTACCATTTGTATTTATGGAGTGAATCACTGAATTTGTGCTACCTGCACCACAGGCTAGCATCAGAGTGGAATAAAATTCCTTACATACCTGGCTTGTATGGTTAAGACTGATTGGTTCTTATAAACAAATCTGGTTCATAGTTTAACAGCAACAAGAACAGAATTGGCAAGGAGAAGAGAATAGGATTTCAACATGATAGTGACAGAGTCGTAGAAAGCTAAGAGTCAAGAAAATCTATGGATTTCAGAAAGTTGAGACCCTAAATGTGAGTAACAGGAATATCAGAACAGAAAAGCTCCTTAAGCTATTCATATCTTAAATACATATATAAAGAAAGAAAAGGATTGGTCAAATTAACTATGGTACACCTACACTATAAAATAGTATGCAACAGTTAAAAAGAAAAAAGTCAAATATGTAGTGACATAAAAAGGCTCCCCAAAGCAGGTGAAAAAAGCAACTTGCAGATTATATAAATACAATGCCACTTGTACACATTTTAAAAATATGTACAAAATATGCACACACACACACACACATGCAGAGAAGCTGAAAGGATGCCGATAAAAGTTTTGGGGGCAGTCTTTCCTATTTTGGCCTGAATATCTCACCTCTGTACTGTTTTTATCTCATAATAAATGTTTAATATTTAAGTAACTATATGGAAGAGAAAGCAAGGAATAAGGAGGCTTACAGGGGAAATTTTGAAATGGAGAAAGTTATAGGTCTGGATTTTCATGATCTGCCCTATCAGTAGAGTCCAAATCAACTTGCCTATTGTAATTAATTAGCCATAGAGATTAACAAAAGAAAATGTAAATTCTCGTTACTTTGTTTAATCACAAATCTATTATTTTACCTTCTTTAGTCTTTAAAACAATATTGCAACTAAATAACCCAAAAGTAGAAACATATTTGGTTCTGTAAGAAATCATGATATATGAAAATCTAAACTGTCAAACTATAAAAACTGTTTCACAAAAAAGGTATTCATATTTACAAAAGCATTTATCATAGGCCTCCCTTTAAAAGTGAAACCAAATGATTTAAGAAGCCTATATTTCTTTTGAACTACAGAAATTACATTAAATTCCCTCAACGAGATAGGCATATATGGTACTGCCCTGCCCATAATTTCCTGGAAGGCTAAAATGACAGTAATTTTTCAGATTTTTGGCAAATTATTTGTACTCCTTCGATATAAACTCCCCAAAGAGAAGGACAACTACTAGAAGGAAAAAGTCATTATTAAATTATTGTAGGATTAGCAATATTGAACCAACAAATTTAAGTTTCGAGTATTTAGTCAAGTATTCCCTAGAGAACTGATTAAAAATGCTATGCCTCCTTGAGGAACAAACAAAAATACCCGGCCCCCTCCATAAGAAACCTTAAAGTTACCTGAATTACAATAACTAAATTCAAAGACACCTAAGGGATTTGAAACACAGCTGCCCAAGTCATTAATACAGAAAAAAAAGAATCTATGATGGTAATAACTTTGATTTCTTGGCTCTCTTTGTCCAAATTTCATGGTTTTCAAATCATTAACGATTATCCATTTTTTATAGCACAAAAAAATTATCAATAACCTGTGGTATTTCCTAATCCCCAAACTTATAATGCTTCACACTGATTCACAGAAAAACATGAAGAGAAAGTAGCACTAGTGTCACCGATAATAACTATGTCTCAGGTGGCCATGAAGCTGGGCCTCTCTGGAATCAAGTTCCCCAGTTTGTCTGCCCAAGGCAGTGAACCAGACTCGGGACTCACCTGTGACTCCAGGGATGAGCTAAAAAGATGTTAGTTGCTACTTACAGCAGGGCCAAAAAAAAAAAAAAAAAAGTCTAAAAACAAGAACATAGGACAGCATGTAAGGTTCTTGGTTAGAGAAGTAGTGTTATAAAAGATCTCAAAGTACACACTTAAGAAAACAATACTATAACCAGAAATCTTCATTTTTAAAAGGAAGATTCCAACTTGCCTCACAGAAGAGCCACTCTTCTTTCTGATTTTTCACTTTTATTTCATTAAATGCTTACTCTAGTTGTCAATTATCTAACCGCTAAAAGGATTTAACAAAAATAAAATCTGCGAAAGAAAAATAAGGTCTTTATGATTTCTCTTTGGGAGAAAACATACATCCAAATGTGAAAAGAAATGTATGGCCAACTCAGTAAGATGTGAAAAAATGAGGAAAAAACTATTCGAAAAGAGGCAAAATCATCTGCATATAATATATAATAACAAGAAAACTTTAAAGATTGACTAAAAACATTAGAATTAGTAAGGGCGCTCAGTAAAATTAGTACCAAAATAGCAATATCACACACACACTTCCCAAAAGTAACTTAAATGGAGACATATACCCAGATTCACAGATTCAATGCAATCGCAATCAAAATTCCAACAGGGTTTTTGTGGAAACTGACATGTTGATTCTAAACATATAAAAAAATCAATGGAACTAGAATATTCAAAACAGTTTTGAGAAAGAAGAATAAAGATGGATTTACACTACCTGAATTCAAAGTTTACTATAAAGCTACAATAATCCAGACAGTATGGGATTGGCAAAATCACAGACACACGGAATAACAGAACAGAAAACCCAGAAACAGCCCCACAGCCAAATGATTATTTACAAAGGTACAAAAGCAATTTAATGAAAAAACATCTTTTCAACGAAACGTGGTGGAATAACTTCACATTCACATGCAAAAAAGTGAAACTCAATTCATATCTCACACTATATACAAAAATTAACTCAAAATAGATCATATACCCAAATGTTAAAAAATTATAAAACTTCCAGAAAAAAAAATAGGTAAACATTTTTGTGAACTTGTCATGCAAAAATTCTTATAATTATATAAAAATTCTTCTATGTATAACACTGAAAACAATTCATGTAAGAAAAAATTGATAAACTGGATTTAATAAAAATTTAAGAAACTACTTTTCTAAGGATACTTAGAAAAATGAAAAGGCAAGCCACAAACTGGGTGAATATATATGTAATACAAGTATCTGACAAAGGACTTTTATCTAAGGGATATAAAGAATTCTTATAACTCAATAATAAAGAGGTAAACTCAATAATAAATTTTAAAAAAGGAGACTGGGCAAAGGATTTGAACAGATCCTTTGCCAAAAATATAAGGATCACAATAAGCACATGGAAAGATTCTCACATCGCTGGTTATTAAGGAAATACAAATTAAAACTACATTGAGCTATAACTACACAACCACTAGAATGGCTAAAATTAAAAGGACTAAGTACATATACTGGGACTAACCATACTAAGTATTGGCAAGAACGTAGAGCAATCAAATTCTCAAACACTGCTGGTGACAACATAAATTGGTACAACTTTGGAAAACAGTTACATAGTTTCTTAAAATATGAAAGAAATAACCCAGCTATTTCAAACTTAGGTTTTTATCTAAGAGAATAAAAGTGTAAGTCCACATAAAGACCAATACACATATGCTCACGAAAGCTTTGTAATAACCAAAACTGGAAACAACTAAAATTGTTCAATAAGGTAAATGGATAAACAAATTTGGTATGCCCATACGATGTAATACTACTTAGCTACAACATTGCTGAATTCCAAAAATAACTATGCTGAGTGAAAGCAGCCAGAAAAAATAAGTACTTACTGTAAAATACTGTTTATATAAAATTCTAGAAAATGTACACTGATCTACAGTGACAAAAAACACTCATGTTGCCCTGGTCCCAGGGAGGAAGAAAGAGTACAATAAAGAGAACAGAATACAGTGAGGCACAATGAAACATTTTAGAGTGATGGATATTTTGTTAGCAATAGTAGTGATGGTTTCATGGGTGTACACTTAGGTCAAAATTCATCCAAGTATATAATTCATCTGATTAATATGGGCAATTACTTGTACATCAATAATACCACAGTAAAGCCATTATGTTTAAAGAAAAAAAAAAAACTAACCAACCCCCTCCTTACCTGCTCCTTACTCAAAGCCTGCTGCAGGGAAGGGTCCAGGAAATTAGCAAGGAAATAAAATTAACTATAATAGCTAAAAATGGTAAGGGTACAGTGAGATAAGAATGCATATACAACTGATCTAATAATTCAAAGGAAACAAAGTTTATGTAGCTGATACACTATTATAACAAAACTCAAAAAGCATTTTTAAATATCCTTTGTTTCACCAAATACTTTGGCATTAAATTTTTAAGCATAAAAAACTAGTTTCAGCTTAATTCACAAGAAAATAGGGGGAAAGCTGGCTTCTAGAATTATAGTAATGTACAGAATTCAACATTATACTTTGATTTTTCTGTTTGATAAGATTTTTCTCCCAGTTATCTCATTTAGACAAGGGGGCAAGGGGATATCGCAAAAACATTCAAGAAATAAACTGATACATTTTTATAATTAGTTTTTCTCTCTTTTTCACTTTACAGACATGTCTTTGGTAAATTAAAAGCTGAATAAATGCTATACATTTTTCTAAAACTCAATTTTTTGCATTTACCAATAGAGGACTTTTTTTAACTATCTGTTCATCTATAATGCAGCATAATTCTATATTTAAAAAAAGAAATAATTATACAAACTAAGTTAATAACATGATGCATTTGAATTATACTTTGATATAATCTTTTTAGAAATCTTCAAGAGCAGTATATTTTCTAACTAATTACTAATTTATATTCTGTAACAGTCTATGATTCTCAGACACTCTCCAAAGCAATCTATTAAAAGATCAAGTGAGTTACAATGTCAAATTAAATAACATATTTTAAAAATCACATATGAAATTGATAATAATTTTACATTTCAATTTGTGGTCATGTGCCATGATCCAATGTAAGCTATTATTACGTTAAATACTACTTTGTTTCTGAAAGACAAATTTTAACAGAAAATTAAAATATACTATGTCTTAAAAGTTATTTTCTGCATTTAAACATTATTCTAATGAACCAAGTAAGAGAGTGTAGCATTATCATTACCACAACGATAGTACATAAGTTACCCAGAAACTAAATATCTATAACTGAACCAAAAAGCAAAAATAACTCAGTCATCAAAGGAGACTATATGCTTAAGCATATAAAAAATGAACTTAGAATATTCATACATTTAAAAAGAGAAATAATAGGAAGAGGGAACAAAATTCAGTTTATAGAGCAACAGAATAAAAGAAAGTAAAAGGCATGAGGAAAACACAAAGCCAAAGTGTAATTCCATACTCAACGCACTCTTTAACGGTCTCGGCATATGGTAAAGCACAGAATGTTGTAAAATGTTAACAAGCATTTCAAGTGAGAGAGTGCCTGGATGAGTTAAAGGAGTATTTTGATCCTCGAAACATGACCTTATAGTAGAGAAAGGTACATCACTACAAAAGTTTAGTCATAAAAAACCTCATACATTGCTCTGAGTATGCTCAACAAATAACTTTCTGACATGCATTTAGTTCTTCAAATTGCAAGGATAGTGACTCGTATCTCTACTATTCTACATGATCCTTCAACATCCGGCCTCTGCTTCTGTCACCAGCCTCATTACAAACCACCCATAAGTTAGCATAATAAATTCCACACTCATTCACGCATCAACACAGGCTTTTATTCCCTCTGTGGCGAATGTCCTTATTCACTTCATGGCATAAGATTTCAAAACTCAGCTCAAATGTCACTTTTTTCTCCATGACACCTGCACCCCTGCCCCCAAGTTTGCCTCTGGTGCTTCCCCTGCACTCCATACACATTTCTTACAGCACACATTTTATGGCAGGTTATTTATGCTATTGTGTTATGTTAGACTCTGAAGGCAAAGACCTGCAGGCAAAGGAACATGCCTAAACACTCATGTATCTTCAAAGTCTAGCATTATCAAACTTTAACATATATTTACTGAAGAGAAAAAGGGAGAGGAAAGGGAATAAAATGTGTAATGTACAATCTGCTGGCCAACCAAAACCCATGTTCTCAGTTCACCTGACAAATTTTGTTTCACAAGGGAAACTGCCAATTTAGCACTGCAGTCTGTATATTACCTCTTACATTTCACAAAAATAGAACTTGACAAGTTCTAATGGATGGCCTTGTAATCTAAACATCAGAATACAGACCTTGATTTATCCCCATAAAATGAAGGTACTCAGTAAAGATTAATACAAACATGATTATCTGAGGGTGTGTTTTATATTTCTCCTCACTCTTTTACAAAATCTCCCCCAAGATCAATGTTTTAATAAAAAAATATTGTTAAAAAGGCAGCAAGGTAACCTTAATCCCATACTTGAAAGTCCAGTATTACTTTTCAAATAAAATACTTTAAAAATACACTAATGGAATACTAAATAGTAACCAAAATGAAAACAAATAAGCAACAAAAGTAGAAAAAATTCTTTCAGATAACCTCATGTAAAGTCAAGAAATTTATTTTGCCACAATATAAACAGAAGTTTAATCTAGTCTCTTAAAAATTCAACCTAAAAGCAGTTCTAAGGTTATCCATGCCTTTCTCTTTTCCTTCCTCTGTATCCATGTAAAACCTGCATTACTAGAAATGATAGTATCTGTAGTAATTTATCACATCAATTTCCTTTAGCTTTTTGTTTGTTTGTTTGTTTAAAGTATAAAATGTAGCTATCTTCTATATGTGTAAACTTTCTCAAATGATGGTAACTCTAAAGCCTGCTTAATAAAAACCATTGTTTTCAGAGGATGATCCTCATGGAAATAATCTTTGATTTTCAGCCAGCTACAGTTTCATCTTTCAAAAAGTGAGGAACTTTACTTATCAAAGAACTCCAAGCTATTATTTTCTGTTAGAGTTTCTTCATAGCCATGATACATCTTTTTAAACTATGTTCACTAATATGTCTATTTTGCCATCTTTCCTATAGTTTAAGTTCACTCTATAATTATTTATGATAATATGTTGCTTCAGCATGTAGCAAGCTATAAAAAATTATGTTAGTTTGTCCTCTATCCCCAAATTAGTAGATTGGTTTCACTCCTAAACTTCACCCTTAGTCATTCGCTGTGATAACTCTAACAAACCATCAAGATAACTAGTAGCATAACTGTCATAGCTTTATAAAAGAACAATGAATCGACACACTTTTAGTTTAGTTTTCAGATAATTATTACCTTGCTGCAATAGATTCAGAAACAATGATGTTATTATTCAGTCATTCTCTTATGTTATTAACCACAATGATGTCCTATTTCCTGCTGGATCAAATTTAAATTCTATCAATCAACCCCAAGTAGTCTAAAATTATTTTCAATTTAAATTTAATAGGTAGCCCCTATTCCACAATTATACAACCAACTTTTTAAAATTTATATATCACAGCCACTAGACCTAAAGTTATTACTTGTCAGGGAAGACGTTTTATTCCCACAACAGACAATGAACAATCAATGAATGAAGTAAATACAAATCTCCTTTCTCATTAGATCCATATCTCTGTATCTGCTTTATCCTGCCTCTAAACTTCTACTCCAGCTATTCTCTCTGCCTAAAATGCCCTCTTTTTTCTTGTTTATCAGTCTAAAACCTTATAGGGAAGATAGGGAGACTAAGATTGAAACTATAGCTATAAAACATCTTTATACTTTAAGATTCACATTTTAAAAAAAACAACAATCCTAGACAGCAAATTAATATCAATGATACTTTACAAAGAGTAAATCAATTTATTCAATTCTATTTATTTGCATATTAGAAATTTTTACGCTTTCCCTTTTTTGTCCGTCAACCAGATGCTTAAAATTTTATTTTGCTTTGTTAAAGGTTATGCACATATGAAAAAGTCATTCTGTGTATGTGTAAGACCTATCAGCTGAATGTTTGATCATATGAATTAAGACTTAAGAATTAAAAGATTGCCTCTAGGAAGCAAAAATGCAAGAATGGGGAGGGATGGGGAGGGATGATATTTTTTATTATGTTTTGGTACTGCTTGACTTTTGAAACTATGTACACTTAAAACTTCGAAAAAAATTAAAAGAATGTCTGATGATTATGTGTGTCTGGCAGGTAGAGCAGGTGTTCCTGAATTAGACTTTATTCCCTAACTGCTTCTTAGATTTCCAATCTGCCCTCATTTCCTAAAATGAAGTCTTCCTACTGATTTTCCTGTCAGTCTTATCTGTCTTAAATCTCTAAAACAGAAAAGAGCCAGCATTGGCATCATCTGAGAACTTGTTAAATATGCAGATTCTCAGGTTCATCCCAGATCTAGAGAATCAGAAATTTCAAGTGGGATCTAGGAACTATAGTTTAAGAAGCTCTGCAGATGATTCTTATGGTATCCTAACATTTGAGAACCACTACTATAATGGTTAAACATTCTCTTTTCCTAACTCCTTCCTTTGCAAAGGTTGCATCCTGTCAGGTTCCAAACAAACATATATGTAAGTGCCTAGCCCATGCAGAAAAGCAGTTCTGTTTAGTGTAAATACCTGGGGAGAAGAGGCCAATTATCATAAACACTGCTCTTTATTCTGCCCTCTAATATCCAGGAACTGATCAGTGTTTAATAATAAATTTTAAATGTTTTAGGTGTTTAATGAAAAGAAATAGTGTGGAAGGAATGCCCTGAAGACCTTTTCACCAAATAAAAGTACCTTTTTAACAATAAAAAACTAGGTGTACTGATGATATCACTTATTTTGAGTGCTTTGACTCATCTTTCAATTCTTACAACCAAATAAAGCCACAGAACATGTAGCACATGTCTATAAATGCTAATAAACCAAAGCAAAGCCTCTAAGGATTATTTTTTAATTAAAATTTAAACAACTTTATAATAGCCCAGGAAGAAAGCTTAAGATTTAATAAAGGATTCAAATAAAAATATTAATATTTTTTAATGTCACATCATAATGTTAAATACTTCACACCAATAAATATTTGGAAAAATCAATTCCCATTCTAAAGATAAAAAGCTAACATAGACCCCGGAACATTACTGAAATCAACTGAATGTCTGTTGGAGAAAGTAATATACTTAAATGGAGCTGAGCTTAGAAGCAAAATAAATTTCAACAGTGGTAATCACAATTTGTAGGTAGTTTTAGTTTCTAAAAAATTCTCAGTATTAAATTAGAGGCAACCATCCAAATGGGAATTATGTTTGCAAGTGACGCCTCCAATAGGGGCCTAATATCCAAAACATTCAAAGTACTCATACAACTCAATAACAAAAAACAAACAATCCAACTAAAAAATGGGCAGAGGATCTGAACAGACACTTCTCCCTAGAGGATATACAAATGGCCAAAAAACATATGAAAGAATGATCAACCACACTAGCTATTACGGAAATGCAAATCAAAACCACAATGAGATACCATCTCACACCTGTTATAATGGTTGTAATCAACAGGACAAGTAATAAGTGCTGAAGATGACGCAGAGAAAAAGGAACTGTCATACACTGCTGGTGGGTCTACAAATTGGTACAACCACTATGGAAAACAGATGGAAGTTTCTCAAAAAACTACGAATTGATCTACTATATGATCCAGCAATCCCTCTACTAGGTATTTACCCCAAAGACTTGAAAACATTTATCCAAAAAGATATATGCACACCAATGTTCATAGCAGCATTATTCATGGTGGCCAGGACATGGAAGCAAATGAAGTGTCCTACAATAGATGACTAGATAAAAAAGATGTGGTATATATATAAATAGAATATTAGCCATAAGAAGAGATGAAATACTGCCATTTGTGGCAACATGGATGGTTCTTGAGATAATCATGGCGAAATAAGCCAGACAGAAAAAGTTGAAAACCACCTGATAACACTTGTATGTGGGATATAAATCTAAAAGCAACAAATGAACATGACAAACAGAGACACATGGACAGTAGACTAGTGGTTACCAGAGGGGAGGAGGGAAGTAGATGGGGTAAAAGGGGTCAAATATGTGGTGACAGAAAGAAATCTAACTATGGGCAGTGAACACACAATGCAATGTATATATACCTTACTGCTGAATTGTACACTTGGAACTTAATGAATTTTGTTAATCAATTTCACCATAATAAATAAAAAATAAAAATTTTAAAAAGTAATGAAAATTAAAATTTGTATCCTTAAAAAAATTAAAGTGACTATAAAGATTAATGTCTGCAAGATTTTATATAATTTTATCCTACTCTGGTGTATCTTAAATTTCAAAAATATTTAAACATAAAAATATTAACATTTGAATTGTATAGAGGGCTTGGAAGAGGGTTACTTTCCTCAATAAAATTTTTATTCATTATGTTGAAATGGAAATTTAACGTATTCAATATAATCTCAGAATGAAAATAAGACCTATAATTCATTATTAACTTAACATATTCTACAATATACAATTTATATATCATATTTAGCATCGTGAAGTTTCTGAGAAATGAAGAAAAACTGTTCACATTCCCATGATGGCCAATGCCTAAAACAACTCAAAATGAAAACTGAAAATATTTGATCATTTATAATGCAGCTGCCTACACAGCAGGTCTCAAGCCCAACTGTAAGCTCTGGTTTATTTCTCATAAATGTTATACCATACTGTAGTAAAATAAGCTAAAGAAAAATAATTCTTAAGCTGCTTCATATACAGTCTTAGCCATTCTTTTTAAATAAAACAATTTCTCAACCAAATTAGGAACCTATCTTTAAAGGGACCATAAATATAATCTATAAAATCTCAATACAATGTAAAATTTATTAATTTACATAACAAACCATTCTTAATTATAATAATGAAGAGACATACAGGTCACAGGTGGTTAGATTTGTTGTACATGCCTCTCAGCTGAACTGGACCTTAGGATCTTTTTCCAAAGGTAGTCTGACCGGTTAGACTACAGTTTTAAACAAGGTGAGATCAGAACCACCATAGCTACTAAAAATCTTAGTCACTATAGGTTCCAAGAAAAATGAGACAGTGACTGTGTAGGCTGGGCCCTATCTCCCATGCTGCCTACAGAGTAAAGAGGAACCCTACCAGCATGCTCTAATTCTCACCTTTCTCGTTTCCCAGTTTTGTAAGACATTAAAGAAAACTCAGAAAAGTGGAGATACAATACTCTATAGGGTTCATGCTCCTATATCCTTTAACGAGTTTCCCCGTTTCACTGAATTAGGCCCTCGCTTTATAATAAGACCACCTTCCAAGGTGTGTACATAATCTCCAGTGCATATAGACAACATGTTTTTATACAATAGCCTCATAAAATAGAACAAGAATGCTTTAAAGCATACTCACGAAACTGAATACTGAACTCTAAATAGAATTTCCTTAAAATCTCTATACTTTATTAGTAGATACACAAATTAACATTATTTACAAATTAACATTATTAACCAATATGCCAGGGAAAATGCTTTTGGTGTTTCTACTTTCAATAACATAGTCTATAGTATTGTGCCCTCCTTTACCAATTAAAAAAAAAAAGTTATTACTTTAGTAAAAAACACTTAGGGAGCAATTAAAACTTTCATGATCACATCCTTTCTTTTCCAGTCCAATTATAGATTGATTTTTAAAAGACAAATAACGTACAAATCACTAGAGAGAAATTACTTTGAAATTCCCAAAAGGTTATGATTCAGTCTATATTATATTTATAAACTACACTTGAAAATTAATGGGACTTTTTTAGCAGTTCCAAATAATTAAAGCCTCTGGTATTCCATCCTGGAAATTGGCAAAGTACACTGGAATTTTTGATAAATTTCATCTCATTGCCTTTTCATAAATGCCTACGGACCTATAATAAATGGTGTTATATATGAGAGAAACGAAGACTAAAAGGGAAAGGAAGATGAGAAGAAATTATTGTTCAAGCCAATTCAGTTGATGTTAAAAAACTCTGGTATTAATGGAAACTGGAACTAAGCTACCTGAGTTTGGGGAGGGGAAAGAAATTGGCAAAGTAAAAAGAAAGTAACAGGAAATAAAATAGACACTGAGTATTCAGGTCTTTTTTATTTCTCTTAGTACAAATTAGTGACTCTCTGATAAAAACTAAGCAGAGAAACACTGCTATTGTACTCATTTCTGCTAATCCCAAGTAATTGCAGCTAATTATGGAGTCCCACAGACTATACACTATTTTTTTAAAAGCTGACAAATTGTAGATGTGTTACTTTACACCAAAATCCAAAAGTAACTTCCCATTTGAAAAAGTTCTACTGCACCAATTTCACAGGTTTCCTTTAACACAGTGACTGTAGACTATTCTCTAAACCTAAGGCCTCAGTGCCCTTTGCTATTCTTTCTACAAATTCACTTCTAAATTCCAGAGATTCAACACTACCAAAATCCAAAGCCAAATCTCAAACACTGACACCTATCTTTCACTACAGTCCCACATTTTTAACTGCCCACGGTGCATCTCCATTAGGAAACTCTTCCTTTAGTATCCAATGGGTGACATTTCCTTGTCATATCATCTCTCCTTTTCTAAAATCCTCAGGATAAAACTATTCTCAAACATTAAAAATTGTAGCACCAGATGCCAGCAAAAATGGTGAAGTAGGGAACTCCAATGGTTCATCTCTCTACAAAAGCAATAAATACACTGGGAAAAACTGTCAAATCCAACTTTTTCAGAACTCTGAAAACCAGTGGAAAGCTTGTAACAACCAGATAAACATTTAATCAAGAAAAAATAGCTGAATCTCTGTCAGAGAGCTCTGTGGTATTTTAACTCACTCTGGTCCTGTCCCAGACTCTCCAGATGGGCAATGGTTTTGAAGACAATAGCTCACGTTCCCAGTACAGGTACCCAATATCAAAGGGAATAGAACAGATCTTATTCTCAAAGAACTGGGATTGTTTTTTGTGACCTGTTTGGTGACCTCCTGGATGAGTAAGAATATCAAAGTGTTTGCCTTTATCTCATCCTTTATCTCACCTGACTAGGAACTCTCCCAGTGCTGGGGGGACAAACTAGGGACATTTGTCAAAAATATATAAAGCAAACATACTAGTCACTGATGCCTGGGACAAAGAGTAACAGTTAAAGCAAACAACAGACTAACCAAAAAACTTGGAAGGAAAGGCTGATAAATGAGATGCTTTGGGGAGTGTTTTGAAAAGACCCAACATATTTCTGGGCATTTAAAAGGTCACACACAGGGCCACAAGTCTAAAATATTGAAAGAATTTAATTCCAGTGTGACTGCTTAGAGAGGATCCCTCCAAGAAAGCTGCCTGAACAGAACATCTACTACACACACTTTTCAAGAGCAAGACAAATTTCTAAATTAAACCACAGAGACTTTAGGATTATTACAGAAATTGGCATTAGTTACATGAATAATAAAGACCTAGAATCTAAGGAACCTAAAAGATATGCATGCTATTTTGGTGTAACATAAAGAAGAATGTGTTCAAAGAAAAGAGTTATATGTTTATACTATGTTCTATACAATTAGGCTCTCAGCAAATATATTTTCTTTATACTATTAAGTCACTAACAAAAACATTTTTTAAAAAGCCTGTTTACGTATGTGTATGTAGATGTAGTTCAATAAGTTATTTAGAGCAGTACATGTTGGTCACCCCCCACTAAATCTTAAATTTCATAATACAAGTCATTAGGTAAATGGAATTAGGTATGTTCAAATTTAACTTTGCTAAAATACATCTATCTTATAAAGAAAGTTTCTCCTGAGTCAACAAGTTTTAGCATTAATATCTGGGAACAATAACTGTGAAAATAACTATGGATTACTTTCAAGCTAAAAATGAAGAGTAACACAGTCAATACAAATCTATTCAAATTGTATTCAAATCCTTGCAATTATTCTCCTGAATTATGCTGCAGATGACAAATATGTGACAAGAGATCTGAATAAAAAGAAAATCATTTGAAACAATGAGAAGGCAAAGTAACAAATAGAAAAACATTCAATTGTTAGGTTTATCTGGTATAACCAAAGCCCTAAACTTGCAATCATCTTGAATACATATTTTTAAACAAAAAAAAAAATTTAAGTTTCACAAAATGCTCTAAAACATATAGCCAAAAAAAAAAAAAAAATTCAGGAAGCAGCATCTCAAAAAATGTCAGACGTATATTACCTTCCTAGAGCATGTTGTCCTATGCCTTACTTAAAAGTGTTATGAATTTCTTTTCCTTAGTAGCATCAAAATGATAAATTTTGCAATTTACTACTCTTAGAGATTCAGTATACAATATTATTTAATGTACATTCAATTTTCTGATTAATATATAGTTCATAAATGTTGAAATAAGTAAAAGTAACAGGAATACTATATTATATAAATATAATGTGTAAATATACTATTGTATAAAGTAAAATCAAATATATTATAGCATAAGGTACATGTTTTCCTTAAAAAGATTACAGATACCCATCCAAACCTCTTCAACAAAAAAATTCATCATTAACTATTACATTTGGTAAGTGGAGCAATATATGGTAGAACGGATTGTCCAAATATTACTTTATTCAGAATATATTAACTGGAATCTCTTAACAATAGAAACCTGTCAAAAACACCTAAAGATGTATGCCTCACTTTGTAACAAACAATATTGAAAAAGCTGCATGACTCAAATTTTTATAAGTTGAATTATGTTAAATGAACGACAGAATTAAA
>NW_006436282.1:4204679-4205706 GCF_000325575.1 Pteropus alecto | reverse complement strand
CAAATGGTATTCAAATCCTTGCAATTATTCTCCTGAATTATGCTGCAGATGACAAATATGTGACAAGAGATCTGAATAAAAAGAAAATCATTTGAAACAATGAGAAGGCAAAGTAACAAATAGAAAAACATTCAATTGTTAGGTTTATCTGGTATAACCAAAGCCCTAAACTTGCAATCATCTTGAATACATATTTTTAAACAAAAAAAAAATTTAAGTTTCACAAAATGCTCTAAAACATATAGCCAAAAAAAAAAAAAATTCAGGAAGCAGCATCTCAAAAAATGTCAGACGTATATTACCTTCCTAGAGCATGTTGTCCTATGCCTTACTTAAAAGTGTTATGAATTTCTTTTCCTTAGTAGCATCAAAATGATAAATTTTGCAATTTACTACTCTTAGAGATTCAGTATACAATATTATTTAATGTACATTCAATTTTCTGATTAATATATAGTTCATAAATGTTGAAATAAGTAAAAGTAACAGGAATACTATATTATATAAATATAATGTGTAAATATACTATTGTATAAAGTAAAATCAAATATATTATAGCATAAGGTACATGTTTTCCTTAAAAAGATTACAGATACCCATCCAAACCTCTTCAACAAAAAAATTCATCATTAACTATTAAATTTGGGAAATGGAGCAATATATGGTAGAATGGATTGTCCAAATATTACTTTATTCAGAATATATTAACTGGAATCTCTTAACAATAGAAACCTGTCAAAAACACCTAAAGATGTATGCCTCACTTTGTAACAAACAATATTGAAAAAGCTGCATGACTCAAATTTTTATAAGTTGAATTATGTTAAATGAACTACAGAATTAAAAAATTTATTCCTAAAAACTTTGTTAATGTTTAAAAATCTCTTTGAAAATAAAATAATCAGTCCTAATTAATCATAGTTTAGGTTCATATTCTGTAAAATGGGTTTCCTTAAAATGATCTTGGCCTACGTTATTTTCTAATTATGTTTTTCCAGTTATAGTACATGTATCTTCCATTTCAAAG
>NW_006436282.1:4181690-4204646 GCF_000325575.1 Pteropus alecto | reverse complement strand
AAACTAGGAAGGAGTTTATAAGATGAAAAGAAACATTTTTTAAAAGCAAAAGAGTGAAAGCATTCAAATTCTAAATTCCAAGAAAATATAAACATCGTCCTCCTAGAAGTACTCTCATTAACCCAGCCCCCAAAAGAAAACTTTTAAGAAACCTAGCAATGGCTGGGATTTCTATATGGATTCTCAGGTTCTAACTAACTGGAATGTAGGAACCAGTACACATCCAGTCTGGTTATCAAGAAATAGAGGGGAACTGTCATAACAGGGATACCATGCACAAAGGAATAATGACTTGAAGTCTGCAGACTATATAAAAGAATCAATTTAGGGAGGCAATAAAAATGATCTTTGAAATTCTTTTAGTTCTCCAGACCGTTAGTCTCCAGAATCAAATGTGAGCACCCAGGGAAGGATCACAGCGAGTCAATCCACTGGAACAAGAGAAGAAAATATCAGAATTTCTAATTTAAGTTTTTTATCTAAAAATAAGGGAAATTTTGTTTTACTGATATTTAAATTACCGGTGTCACTGGCATCCTCATAACTGTGTAACATATCCAAAGTCATGTAGGATTCAGGCACTGCATAACATGAGGCTAGCTTCCAGTTCCCCTATGCCAGTGAATTGACAGAGACCTCTCCCTTAACCCCAATCTGCCTCTGATGTATGATATTTGTATATGCTACAGCTTGATAGGTCAGTTAAATGTATTTACAATTTATATTATCTAGTCTAACTAAATTAACTCATAAAATGGACACATAGCTTTTAAAGATGCCTATAAAGAATCTTCTGGTTGAAAACAATATTAATAATGCACACACAGGCAAAAGAATAGAGAACAGACACCTTTCAAATTACTAGTGCAAGCTCATTATCATCAGATACATTAATAAAGTAAAAACAATGACAATAATGTACTCTTGATATATGATGAGAATGGCATTTACTTCTATGGTTTTCCTTCCCAAAACTCATAATCCCAGTTTATTTATCAGGAAAACATCAGACAAATCCCAATTGGAGGACATTCTACAAAACAGATACTTTGTACTCAAACTATTAAGGTTATCAAAAACAGAAAGTCTATGAAACTGTCACAATCTAGAGGAGGCTAAGGAGACAAGTCAATAAATGTAATGTCTCCATGATGGGATCCTGGAACAGAAAAAGGTCATTAGGTAAAAACTAAGCAAATATGAATAAAGACTAGACTTTAGTTAGTAATAGTGTATCAATATTGATTCATTAATTATGAAAAATGTACCATGCTTTAGCAATATAATCAGGTCTAAAAGAACTCAGCCCAAAATTTTCAGAAGTATTGAGACTACCTGAAATACAAATTTACATGCACTGTTAATAATTAATGCTCTACCCTCAGTGTATATACTTCAGATATTAGCTAATGATAACACATGTTCAGAACTTATTAAATAATATATATACACATGGGTGACACATGCACCAAAAGCTTGGATACGACAATTCTAGAAAATGATGAGTAAATTAACTAGATATGCTACTACTGTTCATATATCACCAATTATTTATTGAGCACACACTAAATGTCAGGTGTTAGAGATACAAGGATAATCACAATTTCTGATTCAAAGCAGCTTATATTTTACTGATGCAGCAGACAAGTAAAAAAGTAATTTGCATACAATATAATAATGAAGAGGCGTGCATAATAATTGCCATAAATAGAAATGAACACAGAGTTCCATGGGCGCACTTGGGTGGAGAAATGAGATATGGAGCAGAGAAGGTATCTAAGACAAGGTGCCATCTAAAAGGATAAGAAGTTGGTCAAGATAAATAGGAGGAAGGCATTCCAGACACAGGGACCAGTATGCACAACAGTCTAGAGTAGCCAGAGCCAATGTGACTACTGAGCACTTGAAATATAATTACTGAGAAACTGAATTCTTAATGTTGTTTCACTTATATTTAAAAGCTGAAGCAATTCAGCATAGTAAAAATGTCATTTCTCCTGAAGCTGATCTCCCCAAGATTCAGAAGAATCATTCTTCCTGATGTTAGGGGCTTATGATATAGCTACGGCGAACAAGATAGTGTGGTAGAGTGATATCCACATAGGTAATGGAACAGAATAGAGAACCCAGAAGCAGACTCACACGAACATGCCTGATTTTTTAGTAAAGTGCAAAAGCAATACAATGGAAGAGAAACAGCCTTTTCAACAAATGACGATGAAGCAACTGGGCATTCTTGGGCCAAAATGTTTGTGTGTATATGTGTATATGAAACTTAAGCTAAACCTCACATAGTATACAAAAGTTAATTCAAAAAGATTATGTGCTTAAACATAAAATTTAGGACTATAAAACTTTCAGAAAACAAAAATAGGAGAAAAATCTTCAGGATCCAAGAATGGGTAAAGACTTCTTAGATCTGATACCAAAAGCATGATCTATTAAGGAAAAAGTCATAAACTGGACTTCATCAAAATTTAAAACTTTTGCTCTGAAAAAGATCCTGTTAAGAGAATGGAAAAAACTACAGACTAGGAGAAATATGTGCAAGCCACAGATCTTACAAAAGACTAGTATCTAGAACACAAAGAATTCTCAAAACTCAACAGAAAAATAATCAAATTAGAAAATAGGAGAAAGGCATGAATAGACATTTCACCAAATACAACATACGGATGACAAATAAGCACATGAAAAGATGTTAACTATCATCAGTTATTAGGGAAATACAAATTAAAACAATGAAATATCACTACACACCTATCAAAATGGCTAAAATAAAAAATAGTGACAATAAATGCTGGTGAGGATGTAGAGAAACTGGATCAATCATATGTTACAAGTAGGTATATAAAATGGTACAGTAACTCTAATATAGTTTGGCAACTCTTTTCGAAATGAACTTACCAAACATCCCAGCAATTGTGCTCTTGGGGACTTACCTCAGAAAAATTAAGACATTTTCATATAGAAGCCTGTACACGAATGTTCATAATTTTATTCATAATAGCTAAAAACTACAAACTACCTAAAGGTCCTATAGTGAATAATGGTACAACAATGGTAAAACCAATTGTTATACATCTATATGACAAAATAGTACTCAGCAATAAAAAGGAATAAGCTGTTGATATAAAAAGCAATTTAGATGAACCTCAAGCTAATTATACTGAGTGAAAAAACAAATGTCAAAAGTCCCATATTGTATCATTTCATCTATAACTATATAAATTCTGAATAATGGAGACTGGATTAGTAGCTGCCGGGGGTTAGGGATGGGCAGGAATGGGTTGGGTGTGGCTATAGGGTCAGCACCAGAGAGACTTGTGGTGATGTTCCAGATCTATATCTTCACTGTTGTGGTACTAATAAGAGCTACACATATACTGCATAGGTCTGTGCACACTTGCATATGTGTGCGTGTATATACACACACACTACTGCATTTATAACTAGTGAAATATGAATAAGCTCTGTGGATTGTAAACAATGCCAATTACTTGTTTTTTTATATAGTACTGTTATACAAGATGCTAACATTGAACAGAGCAGGTTTAAGACCTATTCCTTTGTATATTTCTTTGCAATTTCCTAGGAATCAATAATGAATTCAGAAGTTTTTTTTAAAGAAACTGAATCAGCAGAAAACAGTGTTTCCCAGTAAACACTGTTTTCATAGGAAACGTTTCATTTTAATAGCTGCATTGCACACGGTATTGTTCTTGCAGTGTACTGGGCGAGGGAAGTGTAAGCATTACTTCCAGTATTACACACAAGCATAGTTAGTGTCACTGGGTTGATTCAGCTCAAGTGATGTTTTCTAAGCACCAATGTAATATGAATTAGAACACTTTATGCAAGACAGCATGACTTACATTGATACCTATTAATTAGTAATTAAATCAAAATATTTATTTTTGAATAATATTAATTTGTTTGTTAAGCTTAAAATATAAGCATGGACAATTTTCTAATTTTAAAAGAAAGGCATATTATTGATACAGAATGGAGTAGTAGTACTATGACTAAAACATTAAAGACTGGAAGGGGAGGTATCACGAACTTCACGATGAATAACTGCAATTTGCTAGACAGAGCAGAGCAAAATAAGGCAGCTGTTCATTTTTGTGTTAATTATGAAGATATAGCCACTCAGCTCCAAATTCACCCAAAACCTGCTCTGTGAAATGGACCTGGGCCCTTTAAATATTTTTCCTTCACTATCTGGCACAATGTTAAGCTTTGTCACTAGAGGGCACAGGAGAAACACTGCAGCAGGAAAGGGTTTGCCTCCTCACTTTCTCCAGCACCTGTTCCTGTAACACTCACAGCTCCTGCAGTGACCAGTGACCAGTGGCCAGCAGCACCTAGCAGCCAACAGCTCCCCTGGTAACCCCCTCAGATGCCTCCAGTGAAACACCTCCCTGCGAACAGCTTTCATCAGCATCCTTAGCTCATTTCTGGCAAGTTCCAAATGGCAGATGCCTAGCAAATTCTGCCAGCAGGGTACCACAGCAATCTCTCTGCCATTCAGTGAGCTATGGCTGTGCCCTCTTCAATAAGGTTTAGATCTCAGCTGAGGCGGAAGGAGGGCCGTCTTCGGGAGCTCTCTCTGAGCCCTGAGGGTAGCGGATGCTCCTTTTCTGTTATTCCTAGTCACTAGAGTTCTCTTCACTTTTTCCTAGCCAATGTCTTATTATCCCAACCTCCAGTTATAGTTACGAATCGTTGATATTAAACTTTCCTATTCAAATTACTATGTAGTTGTCCTCTCATTGGACCCAATTATGTTAAAAGTATTTTAAAGATAATAGACAATTACATGTCCGATAAAAAAATTTTAAATAACTTTTAACAGGATTTGAGCTTTTAATTTTGGTCAGCTATGATACAGCATGGAATCTTGCACAGATAAAACCATTTTCAAATGGAGAGATGCTGAAAGACATTATTACTTCAATTATGGAAATTTTGTAAAAGTATGAAGAAAAAGATAAACAAGATATTTTACAAAAAAGTGAAAGCTCTTTAATTAACGCCAACAGTTGCCTATAAACTACAAGACCTTTCCAACAATATCATATTTTTCAACATATCTCTTTGAACTTCTATTTTCAAATCTTAATTTTCCTTAAGTGGTGATACTCCTGACATTTAACAAATACAAGTGCCTTGTATCATAGCTCTAGTTTTCTTACCTCTTCTTCTACATCCTAATGTTTCCTGAGGCCCCAAATCATACATTAAACAAAGCCATGAACCTAATGGGTACATAATACTTGTTAAAGAATACATCATCAATTTTATTAAAATCTCTTTTTGTGTATGTGTTTTTTTAAATACATGGCAGCTAAAAACCATTACAGTACACTGGTATAAAGCAGCAGACAGGATGACAAAAAATTCCCCGCCACTTATCTCCACATAAATAAATGCATGCATACATATACTCATTTCTTAAAATGAACACTGACACAAGCCACCATTACTAGAGATTGAGCATCTGAAAAGATACTTCAGCAGAAAAGCAGCAAATGAACTAGCATGCATTTTAAAAACACTGACATGTTAAGGTACCTTTATTTACAACTAGAACACTTCAAGAATTATGCAAATTTAAAGTATAATGAAATGCAAAAAAAGCTGTTGGAGGAGTATAACAAGATAGAAGCTAGTAAGGTTATCACAAGAAACCCAATTTAAAGAGTATTATAAAATGGTACCCCTAAGATGGTAGAAAATCAAAAACAGAGAGATCTGTGTACCCTAAAGAAATAGTGGACTGAAGAAATGTCTTCTCACTCCTTCCACTTTCTCCCCCTTGTTCTTCTGTAATGATTTTAAAGTTTCAATTGACCAAAAAAAAAAGTTACCTAAAGAAAAACCAAAAATGAAAAATCCAATTTAGAAGTGAACCAGGTTAACAGGCCATCCTAAAAACAAGATAGCTAGACATGAATTAATTTCTTAATCAAAAATTTTTATTGTTCGAAGTGTAAAGTTAACCTTATTTGCATGATCCAATCTATTACTGGAATTATTATGGAAGAATAACAGCCTCAGAAACACAAAAGGCCTTCAAGAAAACAGGAGAGCAAGGTGTTAAAATAATTATTCAATTCACTTGTTAAAATGGTACGGCAGGCTTTATTCAGGACTATTACAATAGGTATACAGACCACTGTAATAGGGTTTTGCAGTAAGGGAGAGAGATTAGGCTCAATTTTGAATACGACAAAGAAAAGTGGAAATTTAGAGCTAAGGTTGGGGGTCAATGGATAGAATTACTAAGAGGATAGGGTAATTCTTTGCTATAATGACCTAACAGGATTCTTACTAAAGGCAGTTGGGTGATTAGATATTACCTGGAGGACGGTGGAGGGAAAGGAACATGATCAGATATCAAAGGTGATCAGATATAGAGGGTGGAGGATTCTGGCTAAACCAACTTGACAGAGTTCTTGCTAAAACTGGGCTCTTGGAGGACACGCCCAAGGATGGGGCCTGCTCAGAGGAACTCTACTAAAGTTTGGTCAAGGAGAGACCAAAGGCCAAACAAACTGAACTTCCTCAGACCTTTAAATAGTAAAGGGAAAAGGGACAGAGGGAGCAGAAGACTGGCCTAGCCCACTGTCACCAACAAAAATTACAGGCTATACAGATAGAATCTCCCATGAGTCTGTACCCTGGCAGAAACCTGAACGCTGAGAGTAGCTACAGACATAAATTGAGAAAACCAGGATGCAAGGTCCTTCATGAAGCCAGTTGTGCCCTGAAGCTCAGGAATGTTTTCGTTGGTATTTTGGGGAGTGCTATTTATTGGCAGCCCTACCTTTTCACCTTATAAGACCAGAAATTCTTTCGGGTTTAGATTTATTTCTACAAAATCCAAAGGTCTTGCCAGGTCTATTGTTCATGAAATACTTTCTACCAAATGGCTCTGAAGAATTTTTTTTTTTTTTTGAAAGATGGAGAAACTAAGGACTAACTATGAAACATGACAAAGATAATACAGCAAATCTGTGAACAGAGTCAAGTACTAAAAACTCTTGACCAGATTCAATATTTTATCCACAAAACTAAAATGCACCACTTCCCTACCAAAAGTATTGCTATCCTGGCTGGCATAAAATGGGTTTGACCTGGTTCATGACTATTGTTATGACATTTCATCCAGTTTAAAATTTATCCTGATTCTTTTTACTTTTTACCAAAGTATTAATTTGCATTAAGATAGTGAGGATGGTACCAGTATAACTCCATTTTCTACTTTCGGCTTCAGCCACAGTCTAGTCCAAAGATGTGACAAAGACAAGCTCTCAATTTAATAAGCAGTTAAATATGAAAGATGACTATTAATAACCTATGTCTTTTTCCTGACCCTTTTCTGACAGCACGCAAGTCCTGACTGATAAAGTAAGTACACATAGGGGCTCCAGATATATGTAACTCCTTCTGGTCTAGAGGAGAATGCTCAAAGTAAATATTTGACTCTACTTCCCTTACCAGCTAATTAGTCTACCAGGCAGTTGTGCTCTGCTCTGTGCTTCAGCCAAATATACAAAGGTGTCATTCAGCAGGCTCAATATTATAGGTTAGGTACATGTGAAATATTTAAGGGAACTAGAGTAAATATAAAGAATAACAGTATACAGAGAGTTTGAGCCTACCAGAGTTGTTTTGTCACTTAACATATGGTACAAATCTACAACTATTCATTTATTGTTTGGTAATGCTTTTTTATTTCAACATAAACTCTTTGGGCACCAATAAGCTCAAAAATAAAAAAAAAGCAGGTGCATCTTGAATGAAAAATTAAGTATAGTACCCCTGAAACTAATATAATATTGAACATCAACTATAAATTAAACAATAAATAATAAAGATAGTCAATAAGATTTCAAAGTGAAAAATAATTAAGTACAGTTTCCATTTCTCAAAAAAAATTGATAACAAACATGCAACAGGAACATTTGCAGTATACTGACCATATGAAAAGCAAAAGACGCAAATTCAGTGATTAAGCAGCAGCATCTACTTTAACAGTTATTTTGAATTATGTTAAGATACATGGAGACATATTTAGCTACATATATTACATTTATACATTACACTGAGAAGCATTTCTAATTAGATCAAACCACTTTGTCTAAATTAATTTTACTCATTTTACTCCAGGTTATCTGATGCACACACAAAAAGCAATAATTGTTAAACTGTTAGCAAAAGAACTTTGCAAAAAGTTAAATGATATTAGCTTTATATCAATGATACCAGATGCTTCAAATAGATGTTAAGTCAAGTCAAACAGCTTGATTTCTTTATCCAATTCATGGAATCAAAGTAAAACTATTAGAAATTCACTTTCTGAAAAGGTGAAACATCTGACATTATTGTGAGTGCTACTGTAAATCTTATTTTTTTAAAAAAAAGTTCAGCATTAAAGATAAAATTGTTCATTTTTATAGTGATAACACAAATATAAGTTTTGGTAGAGAAGAGTGCCAAGGTAAGAAACAAAGTTATGAAAGGGTCTAAGGGTCTCAAAGCTAAATTTAGAGACCCTTAGAGAAGAAATGTACTTAGAATTGATTGGGGTACACAATTTATAACTGTGCTCAAACTGTGATATTCTCCTAATCAAAACAGAATCTATTGTTGAAACTGACACTTTTTAAAAAAATCTGTAGCTTACACAGTACATCTACAAAATTTTTGTAACAACCCTGACACCTAATGAAACATATCAGCATGGCTATTATGAACTTTCTCTCTTTGTACCACCTATCAATATGTTAGAAATATTTGAGCTTTTAAAAAATAATTTGTAAATCAACCTAAATGTCCTACAACGATATCCAACTTTTCTGTAAACGAGTCCCTTAAATTTGGGTTGCCTTTTGTTCAAATCAGTAGGAATTCTTAATCAAAGTATAAGACAAAGAGGCAAAGAGCTTAAGCTTTTAACTCTTTTAAGGAATGGCATTTTAAAAATAAAATAAAATAAAATAAACAAAGCTTGTAAACAGGAAGACTGAAATTACTGCTAATAAAACCAGAAAAAAAGTTAAATTTTAGAAACATAAATGGTATACAAGATTTAATTCTGAAATTCTATCATTGCATTACCTGTCTCAGCTTCTGGGAACAATCTTTTGAAGGAGTTCCTATTTATAACTGGATGTATTTATATCCATACCAAAATGGATGAAAATTTAAAAGTCCTATGATTTTGGAACATCTGAATTTGGCAAAACATTCAAAATAATTCTGAGGACAATTTATCTGACAAGTTTTGTCTTATAAAAATGTTTGGCAAAAAAAGCTACTCTAAATGAAGACCAAAAGGTAGTATCTGTTAAAGTATTTGGGCGAGAAGTCAGCAATTCAAATCTATTAATCATAAAATGTAACTTTGGAAAAGCATACAGGCAATTTTAAGAAAAATTTTTATGTATCAAAACCATATTATAAAAACTATATATTTTGGAAAAAAGTGACTGTTAAAGAAACAGCTGAAAAGAATACAGATATTTCCAAGAGTAATTATTCTATTTTTTCCTAATATGCATATAATTACTATAAAGGAGTTATTTTGGCCTTAAAGTAACAGATACATGTAACTTTTATATTTTGAAAACTTATTTTTGAGGACAGTTTCATAAAGAACTATTTTAAAGTTCTATCTTAATAAATTTAATTTGTAAGTCAATAAATACATTTCAGATATATATCTGTGTACATGTATTGAATTTTATTTTAGTGCTTCATTACTCTCAAATATCCCAGTTTTGGCAACAAATTATACAATCAAACTAATAAATATATGAGAAAAATGTCTGCACATTGAAAAGGGCCAGAATGTCGCTAGCTCAAAGTAAAAAATGTCATTATCGGAAGGTGACTTGACTTTGGGTGGTGAACACAGAATACAATATACAGATATTATGAAATTGTACACTTGAAACTTATATAATCTTATTAATCAATGTCATCTCAATACATTAATAAATTTTTTAAAAAGCTTTAAAAAATGTCATGTTATTCCTCTTCCCTTTTTTAACTAGATAATCTAACATCTAGTATTAAAAAACAAACAAACTTGGCTTATTTAAAGTTGTTTAATTTCCAAATCTTTATTTTTATCTTTTTCAGGTCATCATTCATAAAATCCAATGCTTTCACAATTAATCTACTGTATCTATGTAAAAGCTGTATGTTCTTTAAAGTTATGGAAAATATATTGTTTTAATAAGTACAAACATTAACTCAAACAGAGTTATGTCTTTGGTAGCTACACGCCTTGCAAGATTGTGAACTCCAGAAAACAAAGATTCTATCTGGAGAATTTTTTTTACCACTATGAATTATCAGTGTCTAGGATGGTATCTGAAACATGGTAAGCATTTAATAACTATTTATAGAATGAATGAGTTTCTTAAATTAAGACAGGGAAAATTTCAGAGAGGACCTGACAGTGATAGAGAAAGGAGGCAAAAAACAAAACAGTCAAGAGACCATGAGATGGCCATTCAAAATTCTAAGCAAGTTAATACAAAAGAATATGTTGAATCAATGCCTTAATTTCTATAAGTCAAATAAAAGTCCACATACTGGGTTTCATATATTTATTTGTAAGTAGTAAGCAACTGCACTCAATTTCCCCTTAAATCACTTATTAAGAAAAAATACATTTACCAAAAAAAAATTATTTACAATTCTCTTCAGGGGAAATCCATGAAACCTTCAAAAATGGGCTCAAATTATAATAGGAAAAAGAAAAAAATGTATTCTATTTTTAAATTAGTGAAGACATTTAAAATATTTAAAATGGAAGAACATATCTATATTAGAAAATAGAAACACGAAGATTACTAGTTGAAATATAAAAAGACAAATACTATTTCAAATACAACTGAGTTTTCTGAATTTCATTCATCTTTCCAGATATAAGGATCTTCTGCCATCATGTGGACATATTTGAAATTACAGTTACATAAAAAATTCCTGCGTCCGACTAGAGTACTCATTTCCCAATATTAGAAAGGATCAATCCAGTTCTAAAGAAGGTTAAAATAGTCTTAGAAAAATCTAGTGAAAATGATCATGTAGAATTACTCCTAGCTTCTCTCTTCTCCTGAAAGAAAATAGTATTCATTGTAGCTTAAGGAAACTGTATGACACTCCATTTCTGTTTTCAAGACTTAGTTACAGCTATTCTAGGTCTCTCTCAGTTCATGATCTTAAATTCCTTAAATACTCTTTCCTTATCTCTCTCCCACCTTAGACACTTAAAACACTTTATTAAACAGATAAAGAAACAGGAATATTAAGCTACTTTAAGTTATCCTGAATAATTAGGAACCGCAGATGCCCGATTTAAATTTTATAAAGGCCAAAAGCGTAATAGTTACATAGCAAAATAATAATTAAAACATGAAATAAGCCTAGTACCCTACGAAATACTGAATTCTCACATATTTATAAAATACAATTTAAGTATTCTCATAATCAGAATGAAGGCCTTTTACTGTAAGACTTATCAAGAAAGAGTTGATAGCAAAGAATGAGAGCTGTTTTAAAAGACATTTTAGGATTTGGCCATACAGAAAAAGAAAGAAAAACATTTAGGCCAAATAAACAGAGCCAAAATAACTTAAGGCCACATTCAGAGAACAACACTTGGTTGAATATGACTGGAACACAGAATACATTACAGAATATTGAAATGTGAGGTAGGAAAAATATATTCGAGTCAGATTTTGCACAGTTTTGAACTCCAAGTTAAAGAGAGGTTGATGGGAAAACAATCATGGTTTTTGAAAATATGATCAAAGTTGTGTTTTATAAACTGATAGTTAAAATGATCAATATGATCAAAGTTGTGTTTTATAAACTGATAGTTAAAAGAGACTGAAGGCAAGATTATTTATGAAACTACTACAAACAGCTAAAGGAAATAATGAGAATGGAGACAACAGGTCAGAGTTCTGATATGGTCAAAGGAAACAAGATCAACATGATTTGGCAACTATCTGGATACGAAAGGTAAGTGAAGGAAGAATTAAGAATAATGGCAAGTGACAGGGTAGATATATTAGGTAAAGAACTGCCTAATCATAAATTCAATGGCCAAGGGAAAGAAGTTTTCCTCCTATACTTATACTGCTCGTTGTTTGCCACAATGCCAAAAGACCAACATTCTCAACTGTTATTCTTTAGGGTACAATGAATACCATTCTATGTTATACGGACTTACACACTCCTTAACAACACTGGTCACGTATTAATCTTTGTATCCCTAAAAAAATAGTAGGCACTGAATGAATGAGTAAACAAGTAAACTAAGCTGGGCTGTTTCTGCCTAGTCCTCCCTGGAATAGTGTGACCAACATCCTCGCACAGGTCAAGGCCTACATTTGGAACAAAACCTCCATGTCCCATCTTGAGCTTGTTGCTGGAACCTGTGCTCCTGATTCTTTGCTTCCTTCAACTTTTTAACCTTAATAATGTACTCTGGATTATTCCTGACACTCAAGTTGTTAAGGAATGGACAAAGAGATGGCTGGCCCTATTTATACTAGAAGAGGTGTTTCTCGTAGATCCCAGTACATTTCCAAGGGTTCCCTAACCCAATGACTTCTTCCTCCATTATCAAGGAAAGGCTTTAATTTCTAATGAATGTAACAGTACCTATGTTAAATTATGAGAGGATTCATCTCCTTTGACTATCCAGTAGACTGTGCAGAGGGTCTAAGAAATGGGGCCAAGTTCCCAATGCTGTCAGATGCTTTAATTTGTATGTACTTTCCCAGAGAAACAATATAACAAATAGTAGCTCCCAGACAGCCCCTGTGGAAGTCTATATAACCACAGTGCAGTTAAAATATTATACAATGGCAATTACATTTTATTTTTTCATTATATTTATAGAATATAGAATATATTTATTCTATATTATGGGCTAAATAGCTGTTTATGGTTAATTCTGGTTAACAACATTTCAGTATCCAAACTAAGAGGAGGATGAATTACTATTAGTATCTTCTCAGTATTAAACACAGCTTAATAAACTGCTGAGTAACATCAAAGTACAGTTAAGTAGAAAGTAACAATATGTTGTAATTAAAAGCAACACATACATCTACTTCTATAACTACAGACTAAGATAAAGCAAAATTTAAAAAAATACATTAAGATCTGGGATTCCAGGTATACTTTTAAGAAAGAAAAAACTACTAAATAACTTTTAAACTTCAAATAACTTCACATTAGCCCTGTTACTATTTAAGAAAATACAGTTTAAAAATATACTGTAGTTCAATCTTAACATATGAACTCTTTGCCACCCCTTAATTTAGGGTGTAGAGCATATTTTGATAGCATTTAGTTAAGAATAGAACTAAAATAATCTGGCATGTCTCACCTATCAAAAGTGCCAAATCTAAATTTGTTCTTCACATCCAACAGAAATAAAATCTTCTTTTCAGACAAATGAAATTTTCTTTTCAGACACACGCATTGACATTTCTAGATAAATGCCATTTAAAACGAGTCTGATGTATGAAAATGCATGCTTAGCCAAAGAAATAAATTATGGCCTGATTATTTACTTTATAAAAGGATTCACTAAAGAATTCCTTTAAATAGTAAGTTTGCCAGTATACTTGAAATATAAATTTTTTAAAATCAATTTATAAACAACTTTTCAGAAATACTCAGTATAAAGTTACAAAATTATCAAGTTTCAAAAGCTTCTATTATTGCAATTTTTGTCTCAATAGCTTGACAAATCTAGCAGGTGAAACTAATAGGTTAAATACAATAGCTGAAAATGGCATAGAAATGCGTATTTTAAATTGTTCTTAAATATGCTTTTATAATTATTCTAATAATAACCATGAAACTACCAAATTCTTCTTTAAGTTTATACGCAGAGAACAGCAAACAATTGAGTCGACATGCTTAAAAGCAACCCAAGAAACCAAAGAAAAGTCTGCTTTGCCTTCTTTATAGAGGCAAGAAGTACAAAAGAAGAAAAATCCAGAGATCATTGTCAGCATTGAAGTTTTTGTTTCTGTTCTGTTTTTCCCTTTGCAGTTTTCTAAGAAGTGCTCTGAAGTGTAGAAGACAATGATGTCTGGGAAAAGGAAATCCAAGTTTGATGATCCAGAAATGGAGCATTTCGGACCAACTAAAGGAAGCAGAAGTATTCTAATGCCTTCAAATGGCCATTACTAGCCACATATTCCTATTCTGTTCAGACAGAGTTCCACACAAACCCTGGCATCTCCACTGAAGACCGAATATATGTGGAGTAATCTGTTAGTAAAAAACAAAAACAAACAAAAAAAAACAGCCTTCCATTAACAAGGTAGAGAGACTGAAAGAGACATAGGAAAAAGATATAGCTGATTCAGAAAAATATGATGGTGCAAAGGAGACGGCTTGTTGCCTGAAAAAAAGAGGAGGAAGGGGGTGAGGATAACAGGAGGAGGAAGGGTTGGAGGAAGATAGGAAGATGGAGAAATAAAACTGAATATCTATCTCCATATGAATTCCACAGTAGGGAAAATACAATATGTATCTCTTTGAGGTGTCTCTGCCCTCATTAGATTTAATTACAAAATTAGAATATAATCATATTGCATTTTCTAAAAGTGCCCTCAAAATTTTAAGTGATTTACATGACATAGCCAAGGGTGTTAAGAGTACCCTGAAGCCATAACAAAGTCGTACATGTTTCCAAACATTTTAAAATAAGTTTTTCCTCACTCTGTGCATCTTGCTCTTAGCCTTAAAGAGGCATTTAAGGATGTTTGTGGCATTTTTTAAAAAGTGGTGTTAACTATGGTTATTGATTAGAAATCCTGAGTTATGAATTGCACATATCTACAACTTATAAAATGAATGAGTAACATAGACAAACTATGGAGGCCCATGTGGAAGAGTGAGGCAGTGAACGAGATGCCTTTTGGAGGGGCCATAGTTTATGGTTGTGCTGTGAAACCAGACCCATTGATGCTGCATGCTGTTGTTGTAGTTGTTTTATATCTATGGATATATGTATTTGCCATGCCATCTGCTGCCATTCTTAGTTTAAAAGGGGGGAAGTGGTATGAGAAATGTAGTTTTTTTACTTAATAGGATCGCTTATAAACAAATTGTAGACCTCTTCATCTTCAGCAAAGTCACTGCATCAAAGTCTAGAAACCTTTGTTAAACATACAACATGCAATATTCTATTTTTTGTATGTTTATAATGCTGAAATGTTTTTGAAGAAAATAAGTCATTTACTTATATGTATATAATCTATTCAGCTAAAGCATAAATGTTTTATTAGTGTTTGAAAGCTTACAAAGCGAAATGCAAGTCATTTTAGAAATGCTTCAAGTTCTAGTGATTTAGGAATAAAGAAAAGCAAAAATCTGTAAATAAGAAATATTATCCTGCCTTGGGAATTAAACTAAATAAACACACAATAGGAAGCATGTGAATTCTCTCATGAATTCTCTCAGGCCTAGAAGACAAATTAGGTAGCTTATTCTATTAGCATATTAATTAATAATAGTTTGACAGAATAATAGTTTGACATCTTAAAGTATTAAGATGGGGCAAACATGTTAATGTATTCAGCACTGTCCAGGAAAAAAGAGGAGTGAAGCAGTGGGATCCATGATGTTTTCTACTGTAAACTCAATGGCTGTTTTCTACTGTAGACACAGTGAAGCCTGATGAAAAATCTCTCATGCCTACCCACTTCCTGTTATTTTAATTCCATGTTTACCAGGCAACCTTCTAAACACTAATTCAGTTTCCCAGAAAGCTTAATAGTAGTCCACGATCCCCTGCAATTCTGAAGTCAAAGAAGTTTCAAATAAAAAGCTCTTTCAAAACTTATCTAGCAGCAAATCTTGACTTAAATGTACATGAAGCTTTTACTTAATATGAACAATCGAATGTTTTACTACAGAAATATTAATATATTTGATTACAAGGTACCACCTAAGATCCCACTGGGGTATTTCTTAAAATTTCAGTAATACGCATCATTATCTTTCTCAAATCTAAAAAAAATTAGGAATTGTGAGACATGTGAAAGTCCCCAGATCTAAATATAAATATTCTGAGTCCTGGAAAAAGAAAACCCTCCTCATCAGTCCGCAGTTCCCTAATCACAGAAATGAGTAAATCAGCAATCTGATTTACACTTTAATAGTATACAAATTTAGTTAGTGTGAATCTGATGCCAGTATCTGATCGTCTCTGGATATTAGTAAAGTCTAATTCCAGACCTACAAGATCATTTACCAGGACTTATAATCACAATCCAGAGTGGCACATACCTACCTATAATCTCTTTCCTAAGCCTACTGGGTTTCCAAGCCACCAAGTGAGCCTTTTTACCAGTCTTCCATCCTCACTGCCTGACCTGCCAGAAGAAAAACCAACAGTTAACCAATCTCCCCTCCCAATCCTAACCTATCAGCCTTCATGCAACCATCTACAATAACTAGAAAAAAGAAAGGGGAAAATTAAACAACATTAGATTTTTAACAGTTATTAAGTTATTGGAGAATCAATGAATATTTAACTATGATCTCTAAGAAATTAAACATGAAAAGATCCTTCATATTGCTTAAAAAGACTCAATACCATGCCACATTGAAGGCCCTGATGATTCTTTTCTGATCTCAATTTAGAGCTCTAAATATCCTAACCGTGTCTTCTAGTGGGTAGGAAAAAAAAAAAGAGTAAAGTTTAATTTTGAGTCTATACACGTTTTTGTTTTTTTTCCACCAACACATTATAGGTTTCAATGTACAGGTCTGTACATCATTTGTCTAAAGTATCCCTAAGTATTTAATACTTTTTGGATAAGTGGTATTTTTAAATTTTAATTTCCAAGTTTTCATTGCGAGTGTACAAAAACATAGTTTATTTTTGTATATTGATCATGTATCATATAACCCTGCTAAACTGACTTATTAATTCTAGTTTTTTTTTGTAGATTGTCAGATTTTATACATAATCATATTATCTGTGAATGAAGACAGTTTTCTTTCTTTGTGATCAGAATGCTTTTTTTGCTTCTCTTATTTCAGTGGCCATTTACAATGCTGAATAGAAACCCATATGTTTAGATTTTTTTCATTTCATTTAAAAACAGCAAGAAACCATATAAAATATATGGCTGATATCATATATCATTTATTAAACATGAAGAAGTCTAAGTTTAACCTACAAAATGTAAAGGGCAAAATTAGGAAACATATTCATAAGGTGCTAGTAACTGACTCATTGAATATGTTTTCCTTAGTTTTTTGTGATCCAAGACTGGTAACAAAAATATTGAATATATCTAACTGCATTTTTTCAAAATAACATTATTGGCTTTCTTATAATTACTAAAGTAACACATGATCTTTGCAGAGAATCTGGAAAATTTAAGTTACAAAGAAGAAAATGACAATCATCCTTAATTCTATCACCTAAAGATAAACACTATTTACCTTTAATTGTATCATGAACAGTTTTTCACACTAATTCTTTTGAAACACCATTTCTAATAGCTGCATACTAATCCATCCATCATATGGCTATGCTATAATTTTATTCACCATCATTAGAATCTACATTGCTTTAAATTTTTCACTATTACCATATACATGCAGCACAGCAACTAACATCCTATATGTAAATTACAGAATGACCCATTAGACTTTCTCTTGCCCATTCTTTTACTAAAGCTGTTTTCTCTATACAAGCAAAACAAGCTCTTCTTATACTAATGCTATCAATCATATATATTAATCCCAAGTAAACTCCTTTTAACTACTTAATTCATAAGTTATTGATTTTTTGTTAATTGCAACTGTTACAAAGACAAATAAAATGTGCTATATTTTTATTACCCATTCTATTACTATAACACATACCCTAAAACCAACAGAAAAGACTAAACAGAAAAATCAGTGGTGCCAATGAAGAGTGGAAAGTGGATTAAGCTCTTTGACAGTTTTAACTCATCTAATAAAATTACATCTTGGAGGTAAAAGAGAACTTTTTGGTCTATCCCTAATTTCAAGGGTAAAATATTATTTCCCCTATTGAGACAAGTGAAAGCCCAATGAAACCTCCCAAAAATTACACAGAAAACATATGTGCCTGACTACAACAGTTTAACAGTCACATCGAAGCAACTTCCACTCTCATTTCTTACTGAAAAAAATCTCTGAGAGAGAAATGTGTGGTAATTAGCATCCTGCCCTAATAAACATAAAAATAAACCATTAAACAATATTTAAACATTTGATTATTATGCTAGAGATGTAGAAGATAAAAACTTGATTAAGAAGCTGTCCTTTCACTTAGAAAAAAATACAAAAAAAAATGGGGGAAGAATCAAATACATGAATAAATTGCAGCAAACAAGCAAGCAAAATTCAAAGAAATATATCTTAATCATTTTACACTGCAAAATCTTAATCGTTTTTGAAAGCATCGGTTTCCAAAATCTTAACTAGGCTTTCATGAGGTAAGAGCACAAGATTTTTGTCCTATCTAGTGTGATACCAAACAAGTCATTTTATTTCTATAGGCTTTAGTTCTTCATCTTTAAAGTGAAAGAACTGAGGATTTCCAGTTGAAGATGGCAGACTCAAGAAATCAAAAGAGCTTATTTCTTATTTCCTCTCCCTTCCAAAACCCTATTGAACTAATAGTAAAGAAATTTTTTAAAGGAGTAATCTATAATGACTAAGAGAACAAAAATGGAGCCATTAGCAAGCAGAGAAGAGACGGTAATAAATTTCTCAAGATGGAAAGAGGAATATAACTAATACAACAGTGCAGATAAAGGAAGTCACAGCTTAGAATATAAAAGAGAATATACCTTAAGATAAAGCCAAATTGCCAGAATCAACTGAACACAAACACCGGTAAAGTAAGGAAATCAGGAGAAGCAAATCCAAGGAAGATTAATTGAAACTCTGTAATCCTAAAAGTAATTTTCCAATCAACAAGCCTATCTACATGCAGTCTCAGTTTCTTATTGCATTACTTGTAAATATGGAACGATAACCAAAATTCACAAGATATTTGAAACAGGAAAGACATCAAAATAAAATTTAAAATGTCCCCATAAGAGATAAATTAAGGAATAGAGAAGAATATACTGCTCTTTATCATAAGCCCTCTTACACTAATTAATTTTTTAACCATATGCAGACATCACTTTGATTTTTAAAAAAAGTTTAAGTGCATTTGAAAGGAATACGAGTTTACTAAAGCAATGTGAAGCTCTCTTTCAGTCAAGTCTAATACTCCTATGTAAAATTTTAGACACTTGTTCTTATTAAGCAACCATAAAATATATTTATTTCATAAAATAGTAAAACCAGTAAAATTAACATTGTGTACATATAATCCTTCATCTTAAACTCTATGCAAAAACTTACTTTAAAATTTTAAGACTGCATTGTTATGCATACATACACCCCTATACACATGTACATATGTTTTAGAACCATAATCACTAGATTATTATGCTATTATCATTATCTTAAACTGTAAATACAAATTAATTTTGTCATTTAAATAAAAATAACATCTCTATGTTCCAGTATCATCATATAAAATCAATATATGCAATATTGATCAAATTATGATTTTTTTAAAAAACCTTTACTTTATAACATAAGTGTTGTTCCAACACATCTCATGAAAACCAATAAAAGTTTAATGTTCCTAAATAAAAACAATATCTTAAAAGCTTCACTAAAAATCTAAATGCTTCAGAAATGGAAAAAAACCCCAAAACATTTTATGTTCCAAGGATATAGAGTTTCATGTCCTCTCCTTTATTCTTTTTCAACTGTTAGGGATCACAATATGGCTAAAATTTTTTAAAAGGTAAAACTTAAGGTAGAAAACATACATGTGTGAAATATCACCATTCGATAAACCATTACCATTCAATGAACCATCACAAAAACACTAGATTGAATAACATGCAGAATAAACAGTACAAATGAGAGATGCCCAAATGACTCCCTCATACTTGGTAGATAAATCTCCCACACATACAATCTATCTATGGAACAGAAAGGTAATTCATTCCTTTTCTCCCACAAGCTAAAATACAAACTACAAGTCAGGATCTTCAAAAGCAACAAAATGCGGTTCCCAAATTAAGTAAGAGAGGCGTACAATTATAAAAACTGCAAAATACCCATCCAACCCTAATTATACTGAGTTAAAAACAACTCTAAGTATAGGTGACATGAAACTTAATCATACATTTTTTATCTGATGATCCACTTCAAAGTTAAAAGATGTTCCGTGAGTTATAAACGGATGATTACATGAAATCTGAAGTACTTCTTCCTCTCTAAAACAAATACAACAAAATAAAACAAAAAAAGGCAAATGTTATAGTATCTAAACTAATACACAAATCTAAAAAATTAAACATAATCAAAAAGAAAAACAACATGTTCCTTTGCAGAAGTAGTTAGGAACAACTAAATACAGAATAACAACTGTCCCAGCATTGTACCTTTATTCTCCTAACTCCTTAACGTTAATGGTCCATCTTTGAACACCTTCCCCACCGGGCACTTTCATCCACACCTTTGGACCACCAGCTACAGATCATGAATTCCTAATCTCTAAATCCAGCCACTATCTCTCTCCTGAGAATCAGACCAATTTATATTTCAACATCTCCTCTTGACTGTCTGACCAGAATTTTTAACATAAAATATACCACACTGAACTCATTACCCACATGCCCCTTCTATATACTTATTCTGGTTATTGGCATCATGTTTTAAAACCTGAGTTATTCATTCTATTTCCTCCCCTCTCAGTAATCCTTTATCAGTCACCAAGGTCCATTCTATCTTAAAAAGAATATAACCTAAATCTATATTCTCCATTCTCAAGACCTCTGTCTTGGTTTAGGCACACATATATTTGGGATTACTACATCTCTCCTAACAGTTTTCTCTACCTTCAATCTGGCTCATTCTTTAGTCTTCCTTTATACTGCTGCTAAAGTAACCTTTCTAGAATATAATTGGAATCATTTCTACCACTGCTTAAAATCTTTCAATGATTCAAAACAAAAACCTAAAATCTTAGCAAAATATCCTATCTCTTGCCACCTCTTTAGCTTTCTCTATTCCTCATTTTCCCTATGAGACACTAAATTCCAAACATATCACTGAAGATTCTGGAAAAAGTCATATGGTTTTTATTTCAATACCTCTGCATATGTTTTTCCCTCTTTTTAGAAAGTCTTTTTCTTGACACTTTCAAGTAACTTTGACCTGCTCAAGACTCAGCACGGGCATAATATGTGACCTTCAACTTCCTTCATTCTTGCCTTGCTCCCACAGCCTTTAACAGACACCTTTTCAAAGGATATAATTGTCTATATTTCAGTAAATTTTGAACACTGTGAAAGTAAAATATGGTTATTACTCATTTTTGTGTCCTACAATGCCTAGCACTTTGCCTGGCAATAATAAGTAATCAATAACTATATATAAAATGTTTAAGCCTTTTTATTTTTCCTGAAACAGAATTTCCATTATAAAAATCTCCAACAGACGCAGAGCAAAGCGGCTACTCGAGAACAACAGAAACCAGTTAAGAAAGCAATAAACATAAACAAATGAGACAGAAAAGGGAAAATTAAACACAAAGAGTCTCTTCAAAGCAGCTCCTGAGAGCTGTTTTTCACTGTGTCCCACATTCTATCACAAATGTTTTACTTGCTGTTTAATCTCCAATGTTTATTCTGATTTCCCAGAAGATAAGTGGTGAGAAGTTCTCCCCACAGTGGGTAGGCGCAGAGAAAAGTGGAAAGCATTACCTAAATCAGCTATACTTCAGAACTGAGCATAGTTAGGACTTTAAAAAATGCCATAAAAGTAAGACTGCTGATCTTTCCAGCCCCAATTCCACTTCTAATAGTTGCCTCCTAAAGTCTTGGGAGTAATATTACGATGGAAATTTTACCAACCAGTTCTCAAACTTTCTCCCTAACAGATTGCCAAAATCTCTTCCTGAACTTTTTTTTTTCTCTCTTATGATAAGGAATTAAATAGATTCACTATTTACTCTGTAAACACGCCATCACATTTTTATCCTCAAGATAAACTGAAATACTTTCTTCCTACATTCCTCCAAATGGTCCTTGAACAGACACTTCCCCAGCTGAATTCCCTCTAATATTTGTCAGTTTTCTCTGAAGGAAATATAAAGCTCTCCTCCTAATACTGGGGCTTCTAACATTCTCGATCCTTCCCCTTTCTTTTCTCCAGTGGTACCCATACCCAATTTTGCCCTTTAAAGTAAGACAAATTCAGAATCCATTCAAGTTCATAAGTAATTTTAGAATTATATGAGAGAATCCCAGAGACCAACTCCACATAGCACAGTAAGTCCACAATTGTGTCACTCTCATTTAGCATAAAATAAACATAAGCATTCAAGCTTATGTTATAATCAGATGTGTACCAAGTTTTAACCATCATTAACCAAAAACAATGGAAATCCATGCCATAAATCCACGCCATAACTAGTAGCATCCAGTATAATATAAATTAGATGTTTTGAACAGAAAAGAGGGAAAAAAAGACTTAGAAGACTGAAGGATATCACTCTGATAGCACTTACCTAGCCAAGTTTTTCTCACCTCCAAATCATCAGATTCTTCTCTAGCCCTCATCCTTGGAAAAAAGAAATTGGCTCTCTTGGTAGAATTCACCCTACGCCTTCTGATTCCCAGGCTTAGACTGAGCTGCCTTGCAACTGCAAGAATTATTATTTTATCCAAATAGTTAGATCACTAGGTTTAAATCTATCTTTACCCAGCTGCCAACTCATTAATTACAGAGCCATAGACCCGTGGAATACATTTTTCTTCATTCAAAAAAAAAAAG
>NW_006436282.1:4180535-4181647 GCF_000325575.1 Pteropus alecto | reverse complement strand
CCCTACAGAAACATTTCAAACTAATAAATTTAGAAGGAATGAAGGAAACAGAAAGTCACCATTGGAACACAATGGCAAGATCCATCAATGAATGCTAAAATTAGTTGGCAAAGTTTAAGGAGAAACAGGATATTTATACAGCCTCAGAGTATTTCCCTCAAAATATGTATTAATTTCAAAATGGAAAACAGTAACTTTATAGTGGATAAACCTGGCAGATATCACCTTAACCAAGTGATCACAGTTAACAGCCAGTAATTAGTCAATTAATATCATATGCCCTCTAATATGTGTTGAGAAGGGCACATCAACCTAGTGATATCCTTCTCAGTATGCATAACATCAATCTAATCAAGAGAACACATCAGACAAACCCAAACTGAGAGACATTCTACAAAATAACTGACCAATACTTTTCAAAATAGTGTCAAAGACATGAAAATATGAAAAGACTGAGGAGCTATCATAGACTAGAAGAAATTAAAGGGACAGGATGACTAAATGCGATGTGGGATCCGGGATTAGATCCGAGAACAGGATAAGAACATTAGTAGAAATATGGGCAACGTAAATAAAACCTGTAGTTAATAGTACTGTAGCAATGTTAATTGCTACAGTACAAACCAATTTCTTGGTTTTGATAATTGCACTATAGTTATGTAAAATGTTAACATAACGGGAAGCTTGGTATAGGATGTATGAGAACTCTGGACTGTCTTTGTAATTTTTCTATAAATCTAACATTATCTCAAAAGTTGAGAAAAAAGCTGAACTGCTGATACAGAGCCTCCTAGGTCAATAAACACATTTTTATTTATCCAGTTTTTTTTGGTTTTGTGTTTTTTTTATGTGAGGCAACCCTTGCAAGGACCTTGTCAGTTTACAATCCCTTTTTTTATTTTTTACGCTTACAGCTCCTGGTCTCCCATCCAAGTAATAAGTCAATTGACATCATGTGCCCTCTGATATGCTGTGGAAGCTAACCAGGCCTGACTCTGCTTAGCTTCCAAGATGAGACGGGATCGGGCTTGTTCATGGTGGCATGGTCACAGGCTTTACCCAGTATTTTAATGTCTCTCTCCTCCAGCCTATTATAAATTAATTCTGAGTTC
>NW_006436282.1:4152817-4180518 GCF_000325575.1 Pteropus alecto | reverse complement strand
AAAATTCTTCCAAGTTTTTAAACTTTAGGACCTCTCAAAGTGCCCTTATTTCTTCCCAAATACAGAGCTAGACTCTCCTTCCTGTCCTGCCACAAAATGACCTAGCTTCACAGTTATCACTTAACACCTTAATATCTTATAGTTGTGCTGCAATTAACAATTTACAAAGTGCTTTTAAATACATTTAGATATACTAACTTAGAGGCACATATTGTAAATACTGTTATTATTTTACAGATTAGAAAACAAATAGGAAAAATTAAGTGATCTGACAATAAATGCCAGAACCTGAATTTGGATCCAGTTCTTCTGACTCCAAGACCAAGTTACCATATTAAAAGATACCATGCTGCATTTAAAGACATTCAACTTCCCTGGTCTCCCCACCAGCTAATTACATCTTTTACACATGATATTTAGGAAAGTTCTAAATTTTACCATTGTCCTAAATGTCCCTCTTGCAAGCTTCAATGATTATACAATCAAAAATTCTGGGATTTGGTGAAAAGGTTATGTTCACCCTAACCATAACCTTTACGATTTAAAAAAAAAAAATTCAGTCATCTCTTCTCCAGCCGTCAACTTTTTAGGCTGACGAATCGCTTACCTCGGGTTCTTTTACCAACACAGTTTCATGTTTTCAAACACCTGAGTTTTCACTCTAATCTCCAATCCCATTCATTTCTTGATATTTGCAAAGCAGAACTAGAGGCAATCCTGCAATGCCTCCAACAACACGGAATACTCTTAATACCTTTTTTCTTTCACTCAAAAAGGAGAGGGGAGGAGTCAAAGAGCTAATCCCTAATGCATGTGTCTGTTTAAGATTAAGTGCAATGATGCAGAGTAATGTTAACAAAGTAACTGACCTGAGACTCAGGAGAAACCAACTTTCACCTGACTTAACTCTGACCAGCATTTTCTCCTTCGGTCTTAACTGATTTCTCTATCAGTCAACTGATATTAAGACGCAACAAAGAGCACTGAAATTTTAAAAAACAGTAATTATGGAAACAAACCTCTAAGTCTGAAAACTAATGAGAAAACCATTAATTTATTTGCTGCTTGCAAGGCATTGCAGGGGACAAAAGCTGCACGGTGGTTAAGTTCTTTGAGGACCTGACAGTGATTTATTCAATTTTGTAACCTCCCATCCTCACCCCTCCAGCGCCTGGCATGGGCAAGAGCTTAAAGAGCTGAAATGAACTGCAGAAGTAGATATAATGGGAACTGCTCCAGCGAGTAGCCCGCGGGAGAAATAGACAGGATCGGGATGTAACTTTGGGAAGTACTGTTTGAACAGCTTTGCGCAGTTTAATTCAAACGGGACCGGCTGCCGCTGCGTCTGATTCTGCGTGGGGCCCGAGGAAACTAGTCGGGACAGGCAGTCTCTCACTGGGACAAACTGGGACACCTCTGAGGGACCCCAAAGGTCTATGGCGAAGTAAAGGGGGCAGTCACTTGCCTCCCATTCCTGCAAGAAACGCTGGGCCTCGTCAGAACGAACCGTCTTATGTCTCCTAAATTCGTCCTTCACGTACTGGTCACCAAGGGCTTTGAGGTCCGGGGGCAGAAGCCGATGCAGCAGCAAGATGCGCCGATACAAGGCCCGGACACGCGAGACGTGCCCGGCAGGCATAGCGCCGCCCGTGGACCGCACACCGCGCCTGCGCAATGGGACGGCGCGCGCCCGCTCCCCCTGGAAGCCGAGTATTAGTGAACCGGAACACGGGCGGAAGAAGGCGTGCAACCTTCATCCGCTTCGGTCCGCTCTAAAATCAGGACCTGCCGGAAACCAGTGCTGCAGCGGCCGCGGAAAACAGGCCGATCTTTGTGAGAGGCGTGGCTTTCGCGGAGTTGCGCCAACGCTGCTACTACTCGAGTACTGCGTCGGGCTCAGAGAGGGCTCCAACAAGAGGTCTGGCTTGGGCCAGTTGTCGCCCCATCGTCTTTTACATTCATTTTCCCTCCCCTCTTCCCTCCTCGTAAAGGTGTGAGAAAGTCTTCGTCAAAATTAGTCTCCTCCAGGAAGCCTTCCGTGGTTAGCTCAACTCCCGGCACTTTATAGTGTTCTTGCGTTCTGAGAGGGATCAGAGTGAGATTTATTTCTCCATCCACGAGCCCACCAACCTATCTACTTTGCACAATGCTGTTCTTCTAATTTGTCCCCTAAAAGTGTGGCCTCTTTCATGTAATTCAAGTGAGCCCTGAACCAGTTTTGTCAAATTGGCTACAGAAGAATTATTAGGAAACATTTTTCAAATATTGTTTCCAGAGCCACAAACTTGGAGATTCTGATCAAATAGTATGAGAGGAAAACGTAGAAACAGGACTCTTAGAAATCACCTTTTGCAAAAGTTATGCTGAGAGTGTGACCAGTTTTTGAAGCTGGCAGCAGCACACCTTTGGTCCGTTAGCAAATATTGGTAGCTCCGCCAACGAAATATATGCGGAATTCAACCATTTTTCACCACTTTTTTCTAACATAATTGTCTCTGCAACTGGATATTGGGATGGATTCTTGTGTTCCTGCTTCTGGCTATGATCAACTTTGGTCATTATCCACCTAAACTGTAAATGAGATGCCACTCTGTTCAACAAAATCCTCCAGTGGCTTCTAATCAGAGTAATACCCAAAGTCTCCACTTCTTAGCTCTTAAAATTTTCTCCTATTGTTCTCTCCCTAGTTGGCCCGTTCCAGCCACACTCACCTTCTAGTTCCTGGTTCATCTTTGAATGGCCCAGGCATACTCCCAACTGAGGCCTTAGCACATGCTGTTCTCTACTTGGGATGGCCTGCCACAAAATCTTGGCTAACACCTTTATTTCACTCAACTCATTACTTCAAGTCCCCATCAGGTTAAGACCCTCCCTGGTAACTGCATTTGAAACTGCAACATCACAATGCCAAGAACTCCCTAAGCGCCCCCTCTGCTTTATTTTTCTCTATAATATTTAATTATTAAATATTTTACTTATTTGCTTATTATCTGTTCCCACTACCACCATCTTAGGATACAAATTCCATGAGAGCAGGGATTTTGTGATTTCAAGGGTATCAAGTAACTCTTGACTTGCTGGTGATGAAGGGGCAAGAGTGTGGGAATTTGTGTGCTTTCCTCACAAACCCCACACTTTTGTCAGTGTAAACTTTTTGAAAGACAAAGACACACGACTCACTACCAAAGTCAAGGATTTACTCATTTTAGTATCCTATTCAGAGCCTAGTACAGTGTCTTACAAATAGTAAGCACTCTAATATTTATTACCTTGAATGGACTTTTTCCTTTTGCTAAAATTTAGGAAAAATTTGTTTAATGGAACACAGAACATTTTTGAAATGGATTTAATTTGGTATTATGACAAACCACATTAATGGCAAGGATTGAATGGCAGTGTGGTTATTTACTTCAGGAAATTTTTTCTAACCATACTTCATCTCTTAATATCCCTGTAAATTGAAAGTTAATTTCTTGTTTCAGTTTACTTTTTTTCTGGTTTCCTTTGGGGTTAAAGTACATGTATAATAAATACTTCTTTCAGAGCCAAAGCTCTTATAAAAATGTGGAAAAACATTCTGCCAATGAATTAATAAAAAAATAACAATAAAAGAAGTAATTCAATCTAAACGGAGCAGAAAATGTCCACAGAGTATTGGGCAGTCAATGCTCCGAAATGGCAAATGATGGGTGAGAACCTGAGACATAGTGGTATGGTTAAGCTTTGAGGTGAGAAATAAAGCAATAATGGTGAAAAGAATGATAGATGACCTTTATTTTTCTTCAATAGGCTGGACAGTGAGCTATGTCTTATGAGAAAAACTCTCTGTTCCATTGACCTTTCAGTTTTGGCTGACCAGGTTTCCTCTTGTGGTCAAAATAGCCATTAATTGAAAATAAAATCTGCGTTATTTTCCTTGCCACTCATCCAGATCAGTACACTTCCTACAGGCCTTTTCTTTATCCTTCCTCCATGTGTTTCTCTTTACTGTGTGTTACTCAACAAGTTGCTCAACCACTCTGTGCCTGGATTTTCTCCCGCATCAATGAAATGGGTTAGGTAATTCTCACTACCTTCCAGCTATGCTAGTCTAATCATGATTTCTCCCAGATTCCATTCAAATTTTTCTGTAAAAGTAGAAGCGAATACATATCCACTCAGAAATAATTGCTCTGAAAAGATTTTTGTTTAATAAGAAAGGGGAAATTTCTCAAAACCTTATGTGGAACACATCATCTAAGCCTTTCAAGGCACATAAAATATAACAACAATATACTCATATCCATAGGGAAGACCAAAACAGCAACTACCCAAATAGACATGAAAGAGGTTGCTAAAGAAGTTTTTTAACAAGCAGAGAACTTTGAGGTCAAAAGAGAGAGAGAAATCAGTGAATACAAAAAAATAAACTGAAAGGAAGAGAAAGGAAACATTTATGTGGAGCATAGTGAATTGTTACTTTGTATTATGCCCTAGTCTTAACATTAATATGTTGAAAGTAAGTCTTACTTGCAAGTAATGTTAAAGCCTTTTTTTCTACAGCAGAGTGAGAAAGGATTAATGAATGGGAAAGGCTGGTGATGAAAGATCTGGAAAACTTATGTCATTAAATATGGAAACATGCCCGCGGGCTTGGCTTCAGTAGCACAAGTGGCTCAGTTTTAAATGTATGGTTACTAAATTCCAAACTCTAGATTATTCAGAATAATAAAAAATAAAACCTGAGACAAGGTACATCTTTGACCCAAACAACCTTCACATGCTTAGAAGCCTGGAGAGATGTATAAGCCTTACCTAAACATGGTAACTACTTGCAGCCCCCCAAACAACACATGGATGATCTGTCATTTTCCACCTTACTTGGAGTCCCAGATAGGAACATCACTGCGTGGAGGTGAAACTGTAAGGAGGAAGAACGTCTTTAAACATTTTTACTTCTCATCTGAATAGTTTTCATTATTGAAATGCAATGGTAAGGGAGCAGATAGTCTTGAAAGCCAAAATTTCAAGCTTAAACATAACAGTTCTAGGTATGAGAGAAGCAAATAAATTCATGGAAAGTCTATTCTTTGAAAGTCGGTTTGGAAAACATACTAGTCTTTATTTAGCATATTTCTGAATTTTTGAAGCATGTTACATAAGAAATATCAAAGAGGAGCTAAATGTGTTTGTACCTGGAGAGAAAGACCCAACTATAAGGGATGTTTTAAAGTTTACAATTGTTTATTTTTTTACTTGGCTTAATTTTTTAAATTTACTTTTCAATTACAGTTGACATACAATATTATATAAATTTCAAGTGTACAACATGGTAATTAGACATTTAGATAACTTACAAAGCGATCATCCCAATAAATCTAGTACCCATCTGACACCATACATAGTTATAACAATATTATTCACTATATACCCTATGCTGTATTTTACATCCCCATGACTATTTTGTAATGATCAATTTTCACATCTTAATCCTCTCCCCTTTTTAACCTATCCTCCCAAACCTCTCCCATCTGGCAACCATCAAAATGTTCTCTGTATCTGAGTTTACTTGTTTATTTTGTGTTTTAGATTCCACATATAAGTGAAATCATATGGTACTTGTCTTTCTCTGTCTGACTTATTTCACTTAGTGTAATACCCTCCAGATACATCTATATTGTTGCAGATGGCAAGGTTTCATTCTTTTTTATGACTGAGTAATATTCCATTGTATACATGTACCATCACTTCTTTATTCATTCATCAATTAATGGACACTTAGGTTGCTTCCATATCTTGTCTATTGTAAATAATGCTGCAGTGAACATATGAGTACATGTGTCTTTTAGAATAAGTGTTTGGGTTTCTTTAGATAAGTACGCAGAAGTGGAATTATTGGGTTGGCTGGACTTTGATCAACACTCACATGATTTGTGAGAAAGAGCAAATCTGAATAGAAATTAGAGGTCTTCTCCTTGGATAAGGATTATAATCCCAAAGAGGCTACAGAAAAGCAATCGTGGTGCTCAGAGCAAAGTGTTCTGTGCATGTTTAAACTGGTAGGAATCTGGGTGCATCTTAGTAAAAGTAAAAAGCACTGGAAGCAATGAAAACATGATCAGAAATAGCCAGTCTGGCTTCAGGTTTTAAACATGCACTAATTCTGCCTCTGGATTATATTATGAAGCTTTTATGTGAAACATATTTTTTTGCAATGAAAACCACATTGAAGATGTTTAATAATAATCATATTCTATTACTGGTACTGAGACTACTAGTGAGAAGTCTTGTGCTTTAGAGGAGTACTCTTGGTATTTTATTATATAGACAGAGAAACCATGAGATGCAGAACTTCTTCTGGATGTGCTAACTTTGGATAACTGCTTGTACGATACACCTGTGCTGATTACTGCCTATTTCAATAAACACTGTAGGAAAATGCATGCCACCTTTCCTTGGCACCTGCCCTAATTCCCTCCTGATCCCCCTGCAGTCAGCACCCATTTGCTCTCAAAATCCACTTTATCTTGAATTATGTAAGACAAACATATTCTAATGTAACTTTTTATTTAATTCGTGGTGCCCTGCATAATGGCCAGAGGGCTTGTGTGTTTGTAAAGGAGGAAATAAACTATTTTTAAAGCTAAAAAAAAAAAAAATTTGGCGATGGTCCTGGGAGGAGGCAAGCACAACATTTACCTACTCTGCCATCTTGACCAGAAGCACCTGTTTATAATTGTTGATAAACGAGGATAAAAAATCAACCAAAGTCCAGAAAAATTGTCCTGTTTGATAATTTAAAGTTCTAATGATATTAATTTTTGAAAGAAAAACCTGACTACTGCCCAAGAAGCTGAAAAACATTTCACAAATTCAACACCCATTTTTTTCTTGGTTTGAAAATAATAATAATAATGAAATGAAAATCAATGGATTCCTTAACACAAAAGCCAGCATCTTGGTAAATGGAAAAGATCTGATAAAATAGGCAAGTTTTGTGTAAAAAGAGAATGGAAAAAGAATATATATTTCCTTTGTTGTGCAAAAAAATAAACCAAAAATTGATTTAAAAAACAAAAGTTACCTATGGGGGTAAATGAGGATGGGAGGCAAGGCAGAGAGGATAGAAATAGAAGTGAGATGTTTCTGAATTTACATTTTTACATAGTTTCACCTTTTGAATACTGAGATGTCTTACGTAGAAAAAAATTAAATTTTTAAAAAGCTAACACTAACAGAGGAAATAAACCTTAAAACTATTTCTGAATACTGCATTAGCCATATGCGATAAGTTTTGTTCTAAACAGTTCATCACTTACATTTATTTCCCGTTTTTCAAGTTATTTAGTTGATGTAAAAATAGGTTTTTCACTCTCCTTTACAACTGCTGTCTAATTTTATTGCATTAGAATCAATAAGTCATAATTTATCAACTTTTGGGAGAAGGGGAATGTCTTCAAATTTCTTTTGAGGCCTTCTACACTATTTTTTTGAGGTTCTAAGTATGCTTAAAAGCTGATATTTCTATTTCGTATGTACAAAAAATATATATGAAATATTTTAGGATCGAGCTTATATTATTCAAATTCTCTATTTTTTTAATTTTTTTAATTTTTTTATTTTTTGACTACTTGATCTTTCAGTATCAGAAAGTAGAGCATTAGAATTGCCCAATATGATTGTGGGTTTGCTAGTTTCTCTATTTGGCTGTATCTGTTTTTGCTCTGTGTATTTTGAAAGTTGTGTTTTGTTAGACATAAAAGTTAGTTTGAAAGTTAGTTATATTATTCATATTGAGATTTATGATCATTAAATCTTCTTATACCTTTTAGCAACATGAACTAGCTCTTCTAGTCCCTTTCAATATTTTTGTCTTAAATTTTATTTTGTTTGATATTAATATAGTTACAGTTGCTTTTCTTTTGTTAGCCTTGTCTTCAGATACCTTTTTATTGTAAACCATAACATGTCATCTTATTTTGTTTCCTCTTCATCATCTAAAGCTGGATTTTACTTTTTTATCCAGTCTCTCGATAGATGACGTTAGCTTATTCATACCGTGTTTAATAGTCTGTTTGGACTAATCCCTGCTTTCATATTTTGTTTCCTGCTTACCACAATTTCCAGATTTTTTCTACTGTATTGCCTTTTATTAAACTACTAATTGGAAAGTTTACATTCTATTTCTGTTCTTTTCATTATAACCTCTGCATTTTTAACATGTATCCATGTTACATTGTTCAAACAACATTTAAAGTTAATCAGTACCTATGTTGTCTTCCAGATAAGACAAGAACATTGGCATGATTCTCCTTCCCTCCCTGCCTATCCTCTACAAAGTCCCATGTTGATGTCACTTGGAATTTTGGAATTGTAGGTCCAGATTATTGCTTAAAAGTATTTTCTTAATAATCAATACATATTTAAATATAACATTAATTTTTACTAATTTCTTGCCTCACAGCTATTTTTGTATCCCATTTCTTCTTCCTCAGTTCATTTTAGAATCTGGGAACAGGCTTTTGGTGGTTTGGGTTTATTTAGTTTGGTTTGGTTCTGATCCATTTCAAACCAAGGGCACATGATTTTTTTCAGGTCTGGATATTCTACTGTATCATTTCTCTAAAATGTGCCTTCCCTTTTTTATCTCCACTGTCACCTTCTGGAATTTATATTGAGTGAATGCCGAAACTTTAGATCAGTCACTAATGTCTCTACTTTCCATATTTGTATCATTTGGTACTCTGTTCCAGAAGAATTCTTTGAGTTTACAGATGTGTCCGTATTGCCATTCAGGCCATTGTTAAGTTTTCCTCTCATTCACTGTTCTCAAGTTAGTGATGCACTCTCTTTTCTTTTCTTTTGGATACCCTTATTCAAAAGTCCTTGCCCACATATTCTAAAGTCCTATTCTGCTTGTCTGTTAACTGTTTCCTGGGCCACGCGTCCTTCAGTCCGTTGAGTTCATTATTTTTCCTAGTATTGGTCCTCCTCAAATGTAAATGATCCTGACTGGGTCCTTACTTTTGAATTAGATGCCATGTTAGTATGTCTACTCTAACTATTCTGCCTTATTCAAGGGAAAGGTAAGACATGTCACAAAGGATTGTATGCCCATTTATTTTCAATAAGAGTAGGGGAGCGGAGAGGATAGCCCCTAGGCTATGATGCCAGTTGAGTATCTTAGTGGGTAGTCTCCCATAAAGATACTTGTGGAAATTCCTTTCCCCTCGGGCCCTTCTCAACTACCTAAGGACACTCCCCTCTCTCTCTAGCCCTTGCTCCCACACTCACTGCCCTCACCTGCAAGCAGATCTGTCTCTTCCTGCTGTAGCGCTATAACTAATCACTCCATTAGCTGCCAGGACCCGTTTTGCTCCCAGTATTTATCTTTTCCAGGTGTGATCCGTTCTTAGAACTGCTCTCATCTGTTACTAGTAGTACTCTTCCACTCACCTTCTGGGCTGAATTTTCTTTTTTCAAGGATATCTATCTACTCTCCCTTTCTAGTGAGTCCTCACAGTTTCTGGACCAAATGTATTACCCCTATTTTTCCAATCCAGTTACAGCTTTTTAAAATATATCTTTTATCACATTTCTAAGGATTGGAAGATGAGTGTATTTTTAGTTTATTAACGTTTGAAGTACAAAGTATTACTTGTAAAAAACAGAATCAAATCTAAATGTTCAACATGAGGGAACTGATTAAGTAAATTATGACATATTCATACAATGGAACATTTAATATGCTTCTAAAAATGATGTCATTGATATATCTAGTGTGAGAAAGAACATAAAGCAGGATACAGGTAAATAGATAGGTTTAGTAATTTTTTTAAAAGTAGAATAAAACCTAGAAACAAATACACGAAAATTTAATAGTTCTTGTTTCTGATAGGATTAAGGATGTACTTTCCAATTTTGAACAAATTATCTCTTTTATATAAAAAAGATACTTTACATTACTGTTTTAAAAGCTATTGAAAACAGAAAATTTATATTTTCAAGTTTCCATAAAATCTTTACAAAAACTGATCAAAAACTAGATCACATCATATAGAAAAACTTCAATGAATTTTTTAAAAAGCAGGAATTTTACAGACCTTATTCTCTGACCACCACCACACACAAAACTAGAAAATCACAATAAAAGTTTATATTAGAAGAATACAACAATTTAGAAGTTTTAAAATATTCTCTTACATGAATATTAGAGCATAGGAAAAGAACATAATAGAGTATTTAGAAAATATTAAAAGGAAATACTAAAGGACTGGGAAGTACATGAAACAATAATCCTATCATTTTAAATTGTGTGATACATGTACTTAATATAGACATTATAGATGAGTGGAATGGGCCTTGAATGATGGAGACAATATGGACAGGTTAAGGAGAAACTGAAGGCTTTTCAAAACAGAAAAACATGAGGAACATTAAACTTGTGTCATTAAAACAGTAACTAAACCAAGCTCATTAGAATTGTGAGTAGTTAGACAGTAATAAAAAGTAGTCTTAAAAATTAAAATTAGCTAAAAGGAAGCATATATATGATTTTACAGATGGTGAAATGGTGAAACAGAGGCCAGAAAAGTTATTCCCCAAGTTAAATGGGTTTAGAATACGGAGAAACTGAAGAGGCATACACTATTTATAGGGTAAGAAATGAGGAGTTACTGGAAGTTTTGAGCCAGGAGGATATGGCAAGAGCAGTGCTTTAAAAAGAATAATTTGGAAGCTATGTGCAAAATCAATTGGTAAAAGAATAAATGAATGCATACTTTTATTTAAACAAAAGAAAGGCCTTGCATTGAACCCATGACTATAACATGCCATGCACAGAAGAATGTGATTAACTCAACTACCTGCACTTGAGTCAAAAAAGATAGCAAGTGATTGTCTGGAGTTGATGACTTGGAGGTAGGCAGAACTCTGGGAATATTATAGGCACAAGACTCTAACAGACACTCTATCTGAGGACTAACAGGGGAGGGAGAAATGGGGAAAATGCCTGAGTCAAAGAAGTCTCCATGCTTTCCTTTACAGAGGTGCATTTGACAAAGACAGAAAAGTCAGGAAGGAAAACCGCTTTGGGAAATGCATTCTACTTTAGCCATATTGAGTTTGAAGGGACAGCCTAAGCTAAATGTTACATTAAAAAGTTGCCTAATAGTACCAGTTTTATTTGCTATTGGTCTAAATCGGTGTTTTGCAACTTTGTATATTATAATTACCTGGGAAACCGGTAAAAAAAAAAAAAAAAAAGCCGATAATCAGGTTCCACTCCAAACCACTTGAATCAGCATCTCTGAGAGTGGGGTGAGGCATTGATATTGCTCCTCCAAGTGATTCTAATGTGCAGCCAAGATTGAGAACAAATGGTCTAAATTTTCAACTTGGAGACACTTGGGTTCTGGGAAAAGTACCCAAGATATTAAGACACGTGTTAAAAACTGGTTCCTAAATAAATATCCACTACCTCAATACTAAAGAGTCCCTGCCACAATGGGGGTAAAGATTTTTTATATTTTAAACTATAAAACTAAAAATTATCTGAGAATTAAAATATAAACTTGAAAAGATAAATGATATACTCTGGATTATATCCACATTTATAAAGCACAAGGTGATTAATAACATAAAAGCTGTTTGAAGAGCTCACTCCGGAATCGTCCTGCTTCCCACATGCCACATCCACTGTACCACAGTGTTTCTCTGAGGAAATGGTTTAAGCTTTACAAACAACTAACGAACATTCAGAACACAGCTTTCTTATGCAAAGCTGGCATGTTTCATAAGGATCCACAAAATCTCTATTATCTGTATCTTCTTCCTTCCACCTCTCCTCCAAACCAAACCTTCCACCAGGACTCTTGATTATATTCCTGGTCTTCTAAGAGGTGGCTTTATAATTACCCTCTCATTTTTTCTCTCACTGGCACCTTCAATTATTCTCTTCATAAAATTATTCCATTCAGTTCATAAACATTCACAAGAATACTTCACACTGAAGAATAAAATCCCTCATCTTTTCTGCCTCCCTGTTGAACTACCATCTTATCACTCTGCTTCCTTCATCGGTAAACTTGAAAAAAATGATACATTTCTTCATCTCTATTCCAATTCCCCCATTCAATCTCTCCTAATCTATCATCGGCCCCAATATTCCTCTAAAATCACTTTCTTCAGTCACTAGTCACTTGCTTCTCTGTTCACACATCTACTCTCTCCTGACCTTCTAGAAATCTTTCCATCTTTGGCTTCCATTTATTTGTACTGTTCAAGTGACACCACCTCTAGGGTTCCATTTCTTGTGTGTGCCTAGCTAGTTTTAGTTCTTCCACCCCCAAATATGAACACACCCAAAGGCTCAGTCCAAACATGAGCGCTCTGCTCGTGCTCTGGCCTGGCTCACTGCCCTCAGCAATCGGTGGTGCTCTGCTGCCCCCACCTGGCCAAGCCCATTCTAACCACTTCAGAGGCCCTTACCTGGAAAAGTACCAAGACATCTTATCAAGAGAGGCCACACTCCTGGCCTCTCTACAGCTTCAGTCTTCCTCTCTAACCACTGGATAAGTTCAAATTGTATATTCTGTCATCCCTTCAGATGCCAAGTCCCAAATTAAATTCATCATTTTTCTCCAAAGCCTTTCTCTCTCCACCATTCTTCAACTTACCTAGACTCATAACTCAGCAGCATCTGTAACTCTTTCTTTCTTGTCATATATCTTCTTATTGAGGGATCCTTGAGACTTTTGTAAATCAGTCACTTTTTCCCCATGTCATTGACCCACTTGTCTAGACTCAGTATCCCTTGTTTAAGTGATTACAGTCTTCTAATTGGATTCCCTTTCTTCAAATCTTTCTCATTGTCTTCAGGGTAAAGGTTGTGCCTCCAGGATATAAAAGTGGATTAAAAATTACATTGCAATCAAAGGCAAGACTTGCAGCTGAGCTAGTAGTAACCTACTTTATTTATTACATTATACATATATAAAAGTATATTTTCATTATAATACACAATCCTATATTATACAACTTTTTAATTGAAGGAAAAATTCTAAATGGTGAATTCAGACAAAGATTTAAACTTCATAATGCCATAATATTTTTAACCCACAAAAAGCAAAAGTACGTAACTATATAAACAAATGCAAAAAATAATTAACAGGGGAAGTCATTCCTCTTCTTCTGCCCCGAAATAGGAATAAGTTCACAGTATGTATTCTTCATGCTCACAAATTTAAGGTAACTATGTCATATTCATATTCAGCTAGATTCCAGCTCTACCATTTTTAAACTGTGTGTTCTTAGACTGGTCATTAGGCTCTCTGGTTTGTGTCCTCCTCTTAAAATGAGAATAATATTATGTACTTCAAAAGCTTCTTGTTCATTTTAATGATTTAATATGTTAAAAGGATTCAGACTAGTCAATAGCACATAGGAAGTGCTGCTTAGTGTTAGCAATCATGATGATGCTGATGTAAATCGATAGCCAGTAGAAACTGCATTTCTTATTTTTTTTAACTTTTTCCCACTTTAGAATATGCCATTAATCTTAGATGTATGAAACTTAAATTAACTGAAATGACTAAGTGCAATTACACTGTGACTAGGTAAATTTAACCAGAGTTTATACCTGGACTCTGCTATACACAAGCACAGCGGCTTTCTTTTGAGCAGCCAGGACAGTTGTTCTTGAAGTGATAATCTCTTGTAAATCAGGACTGAGTTTACTGACACAAGATAAATTCTGCAGTATCTGGATAAGCTCAAGGCCTCAGTGACAGGGCCAGAACTTTGTAGTCTTGGACTTGTGTTGTGCAATCACTCGAATTGCTATTACTCATGCTGGTTGAGAATGACTTTGACAAATTAAGTGAAAATTAGTGTTTAGTCTCTGTCTACTGTTCTATAGCCATGATAATGAGGAAGGAGAATCATTTATCTACAGAATGAAGAAGATCATTTATCTACTGAATAATTCTGGAAACTACATTATTCTGAACCTTTTTAAAAATAATTTCAAGGTTGGTTGCCTTAAGGGTGTTTAAAAAGAAGCATTTGTTCTTTCTTCATAAAAGAAAATTTTAGCAATGAATGGTTACAATATTTCTTTAAAAATATAACAGCAAATTATCACAGAGGTCTTAGAATTAGGCTCAAGTTTTAAAACAAGTCATAAATTTACTTTAATTACTTTATTTAGTTGAACCCCAAATGGCCTTTTGGATAGTCTGATAATGTTCTTAAGCAGATGAGATTTAAAATGGATATATTATGGAATAAGATGGAATTTTAGCCTTTCTCAAGAATGTCAGAACATATGCACCAGTATACATTTCAAATGTACATTTGAAATATATACTTCAAAGTTAGATCAAATAGGATCTATATGAACAAAATTTTTACAAAGAATATCATAAATCTAATCTTCCTTTATAGATATATGATGAAATTATAGGCTTTCTCAAGAACCGTGGCAGAATAAACACTCTATAGAGAATGTACTTTGCCAATAAATAGGTGTATGATATTAAAGGAAGTTTTTTGTTTACAACTACACAATTGAAATATGCTATATAAAATAAATCCATTTTTTAGACATCTAGTTATTATAGTCCAGAATCATTTTAATTAAACTCAGACCAAATTAAAAGAGAGCCTTAAAAATTTAAGCAGTGAGTCTTCATTTTAATTCTACTTAGCAGGCTCCTAATGAGTCCATAAAAGCTGCTCAAGATGCCTAAGAAAAAAATCTAACCCGAGCACACAGAACGCTTTTCTTAGTCCTCCTATTGCAGAACTTACATAATGTCTCAAAATGATGGGCCTCAGGGAAAAATGATTTGTGCAGAAAGCAAATGTATCCTAAATTAGTGCTTCTCAAACTGTAATGTGCTCATCAATCATACAGGTATCTTATTAAAAGCGGATCCTGATTCAAGTGGTCTTGGGAGGGCCCTGAGATTCTGCATCTCTAATGAGCTCCCAGGTGATGACCATGCTACTGGGACACAGAGCACATTTTAGAAGTGAAGTCTTAAAACATAACAGTATCATAAGCCAACAGAGAATGACATTTTGCTTCCCCCAACTTCATCTTCTTGGTCAGATATATATAATATGGATATGTTGGTGACTTGTAAATGTTTTAAATTTCTCCAGATTGAAGTCCCATTTAAAATATTTTCATTGCTCACAAAACAAGTGTTAAGAAAGGTAAAATATAAATAAAGAAGTAAATAAAAAAACAAACAAACAAATAAATAAATAAATAAAAGAGTAGTAAAATACAATTACTCTTTAAATAAAAATATCATCTGAAAGGATAACATCAATCATCGAGAGCAGAGAAGAGCAAAAATAAGGCTGGAGTATAATAATCTTTGAGTTTAAGAGCCGAAGCATGAGAGAAAGGACACCACAAAGATGAGGGCGAATCAGTCCAGCAGGGGAAGTGTCTTCAGGTCTGGGGCTTGCCTGGCCTCAGTAGATAGCTGTTGTATGGGGTAAAGGGAGGGAGAGTCTGTGAGCAGGCGGGGATTAAGCCTTAAGTACTTAAGGCTAAAAGTATTCGCGAAGGCCTACAGTTGCTTAATCGAATTGCATCTCTGTCTTTAGATCAGCGTTACATTACCGCGCAAGGAATTTAACACAACATAAACATGTATTTAAATGAACTTAGAAGAAAGCTTGTTGTCCCGTCTCCTGTTTTAATTAGATATGTCTTACATAAGAAACATATAAATGCAGACTGTGTGGTTTCCCTGGCAAGGCTACAGCACTCAGTCAATCCACTATCATATTATTTTGTTTACTTTTTTTCCCTTAATTAAGTTTTTAAAGTTTCCTTAGCTCTCTGTGTGGCTGCTTCAGCTTAGGCAGCTGGGTTTGTGGTGAGGGGTTGGGAGAGTGCATACCAGCCCCCTTTTCCCCTCTTGAGAGCCTAATCGTACCTCCTGAGCAGCTAGATAGGAAAGCCAAAGAAAAAAGAGGGGAAAACATCCCAACTGCACAATAAGTGCCCTTCATAGAAACCCCCTTCTATCATACTTAAGAAAAGCCCATTATTTTCCTAGCATGTTGACAGAGTGGGGGATGCTCGAAACTCTTTAAGTATATGGAGAGCCTTTCCAGGCTCATGGAAAACAAGGCTAGTGTTCAATTATACGATGCCAATATATTAAAATATTTTGCTGGCCCAAGTGCTATCTTCACCATAGGTCTTTGGACTGGAGGCTCCTCTAAAAACCAGTTTCAGAGGCTGCAGTTATGTCTTAGCAAAATAACCAATATGGAGGCAATCAATACACAGGCCTCTCACTTCTCTCTTCCTTTTGTTAAAGCCTCAGTGAAGAAGGCAAGGTTTGACGAATGGGCACATGCTGCCGAATGGCCATTTAAATTAGAAGGCTAAATGCCTCAAAACCTTGTTAATTTTTTGTCTGCCCTTTTTGTTTTGGATTCTGTTTTGTTTTTGATTCTGTTTTGTTTTAGTTTAATATTAGACCTTAATTGAATGCTGCTAAAAATTGAGAGCAAAAAAGAGCATAAGCATAAAATGAAGTATGTGTGTGTTGGTACAGCATGTGTAATTAAGCAAATGGTGACTCACATAAGATACAGGTATATATCTGCATATCTTTTCCATGTCTTAAGACTACAACAGAGAAGCAAACTTAATAAGTCCATGAAGTATTCTTAAATTTATGCTTCTTTTCTCCAAGTTATATACTTGGTTTAAATTAATTAAAATTTATATATGAACAAAGATACTCACAGAAAAAAGACTGGAAGAAATACAACTAAATGTTAAAGGTGATTATCTCTGAAAAGTGAAATTAGAGGTGATTTTTAATTTTTAATTTTTTTCATGATGCTTTTTTCTCCCCAAAGACTGGAAGAAATATAACTAAATGTTAAAGGTGATTATCTCTGCAAAGTGAAATTAGAGGTGATTTTTAATTTTTTTCATGATGCTTTTTTCTCCCTTTATCCCAAAATTTCTCAGCCTTTTAAAACAAAATCAAACCAAAAAAAACTACAAGCAGAAGCATAATTAATAATTTTTCTTGTTGATATTTGTTTTACATATTTTATATAAATCACTTAATTTAATCATTCAATACAATTTATTAAGAATTTCCTACATACCAAGCACTGTGCTTGGCATTGAGAATGCACTGATATACACACATGTTTTTATCAAACAAATATCTAGCCAAATGCTCTTCACTGATGTATGAAAGGGTGCTAGAAATGAAGGCTCCCTGTTACCCCTGCTTTTCTACTAAATTTCTTCTTATTCTCCATCTTTCCTGAATGTCCTGAGAGTAGCATGATTCTGACTAAGCAAGCTTTTCTTTTTATCACTTTGTTTTGATCTTTAATCAAGGTAATGCCACTTGGTGTTATAGCCATGGAAACACAAATGTATAGATCTCATGTCCATCTTTTTATGGCTTTGTGCCAAAAACCAGTAATGACACAGCAGCCCCCACACTCCGAGGCAGGGACAGGCCTGGGGAGGTGTCAGTGAGCGCCCGCTCCTCTCCCTTTTGAAGACACTCATATTTAGGAAGCCCCAAAGGAAACTGTGTGAGACCAGCCTCATCAAACAGAATAAACAAAAACTGATCAAACGCTCAAAGGCTGAAGTCTGTAAAAGATGCTTAGCCAGTTAAATATAGATCTTCAAAATGGAACTTTTGTGTTTACCCCAGGTTCCAGAAGAAACCACTGTGATTAGCAACTTCCAGCTAACATTAAAATTCTAACGTAGCTAAGCGGTGTTCCTTCGCTGTCTAGGTGTAGCGTGTTATTTAAAAACATCTGCTGCCAAGCCCACCCTGTTGCTTTCCACAACAGACAACACATTAAAAAGATTTCTTGGCTGCGCATTCAAGGTCCTTCAAACCCTGATCCCAGGCCTTGTTCTTTCCACTCTGTTTCTGCACAACTTTTCACTCCAGTTGATTGGCATAACTAGCTAGTCCTCCTTCTCACTTTCTCAGTTTTTGTCTCTTTATCCCCAAAGCCCTCCTCTCTTTTCTCCATTTCATCCATCTTCCATTGATAGGTGACATCTATTTCTTTAGGAAACACCCTAAGAGGACTTCAACTCCCAGAATGCCCTTCATCCTTGGACTCCATTGTGCTTCTCTCTATAGGAGTCATTAGGTCATGAGTGAGTATAAGGGGGTTTAGATGGTTGGATTGGGCAGGGCTGTCAGTCCCTGTCCATACACTTTTAAAGCATCTTGTCTCTCCAGCTTCTTACCATTCAGTACTGTTTTGGTTTTGCTTGTCTTTTGCCTGCATAAGGAAGCCTATCTAACAGAGAGCTTAGATTCTTCAATGAGCCATAGAGTCCCCTTCTGTTATAAAACACGCAATGAGTATATATGTAATGTTAAATCATTATTTTATGATCTCATTTATCTTTAACTTTTCAAGATTGAATCTACTCCAAATACTTAGGAGACAAGGATCATCTCATACTTTTATTTCTCAGAGCTCCCAAGGCGATGCTCTGCATGTGTTAAGTGCTCAACAGATATGTATTTCTCGATTTCTTATTCGACGCTATCAGTGACAAAGCCGTCCCACAGAAATACCACAAACTAAAAAATTTGCCTCATAGATCTGGAGTTGATCGGCTATCTGGCTCCATTCCTTTTGGACCCTTAGCAGGACCCCTTTGGGTGTCTGGGTGTTCTCCAATGATACTCAAGCTACATACAGTTGCAGCGGCTCAGATGAGAAAAGTGGGAGTAAAGAGAGCATAATATCTTCAGCGTAAGCATTCCTCCCACCAGCATTTCTGTGTAGACTACATAACTCCTGATCATTATGTGGCAGAGATTGTTTATTGTCCCCTGATACTATCTGCACTTCTCCCTTTACTAATAGAAATCTCACATTTTACTGAACACATGGCTGCCAAGCTGACGCCCTATTGTCCAGCCTTCCTTGTATCTAGACAGAAGCATATGACTAAATCTCAGTCAGTGGAGTGTGAACAAAAGCATTATGTGCAAGTTCTGAGTCAAATCCTTTAATAAAGAAATTTACTTGAATTCCTTTCTATCTAGTTCATCTCTTTCTCTTACTCAGACTCAAATGCACAGTATAAAACTGGCAAGCCTATTTTGAAGATGACAACATCCTAAAGGATGGCATAACAGCAAGACAGAAGGAATCCTGAGTCCCTGAATTACTTCATGAAGCATAACAACCTACACACCCTGAATTACCAATTGATTCTGGACTGGTATATAAAAGAAATATAAAATTCTATTTCATTTGAACCACTGTATTTTCAAATCTCTTTATGAGAGTAACTTATCCTGTACCCTAATTAATATGGGTATTTTCCAGATAAATAATACTTGAGTAATCTTGTAAATCTTTACTTCTTTAAAATGACTTTCTCTTCTCTTTCTCCTTGATTCAGACTGGCCTTGGGCTCACTTGCTTCTTTTCTTTCCTTACCCTTCTGCATACTGCACAACCACTCCCTTAATTATTAAGCCCCTAGGTCAGTAGTAAACAGTCTTAGGAGCAAAGCCTCAGGTCTGTTGACCACAGAAGCAGAGCTTCCTTAAAACTAAAGATAACATCTTGCAGCTCCACACCCGTGGAAGCTAAAGACCCTACCAGCAACTCCTTGAAACTAGATAGAATGGTGCCATGACTGACATCAGGACCTGATGCAATGATCAACTGCCTCCTACCCTAGCCCCGACCCATCAGGAGAACCCAAGACCCCAAATCCCTTAGCTATTATTGAGTTTTCCCCTATATAACCCATCCCCTAGAGGCCATCGGGGACCCAGTCTTTGAGCGATCACCTGTGTCTCCGGGCTTAGCCTCATTTCCTTAAATAAACCTCTACTTTCTTTGCCACAGACTCTGGTCTGGATCTCTTTTGGCTATTGACACATGCAGGCAAAACGAACCCCTTGAGTCTGGTACTACTTGTAAAGAGCAACCTCTGTCCCTTGATTATAACACATACTTTACTTTTCAGAAGCTTTTGCACGGGATCCGGCTTTTATCTGGATTTATTTCAATATACAAAGATGCTTAAGGATATACTAACAATGTGGATAACAGTGTATCACCTTCACCAATTGTTGCATTATTTGATTTACAGAGTGTGATTTCTCTAAGATAAATAACACCAAGTTGGAGGCCTTTTTCCTTTTGTCTTCCTTTTGCCAACACAGACTTAAATGTCACCTTTCAGTACATGAAGCATATATTTGATATTTTTCACCAATGTTCCAATAGTCCAAGGCACTAATTTTGTATGAGAGGTCTTTCATGTGACATAGTCTCCAGGAACACATTACATCTAAAAACTGGAGTCCAAGAAAGAGCATTCCAATCAAAGAAGCTAGAAGCTACATATCTCTTAACTCTCAGTCTCAAACGCAGTTTCCCCTTGGTTTGCTGAAACACTTGGGCAGTAGCCCTGAGATGCCATGGTAAAAAGTCCTACTCTTGAGGATGATATGCTGTGAGGAAGCCCAAACTAAATACACACTCGCAGAGTCCACAAGTAGAGGCTGCTGAGACTTTATAAAGAGAAGACTGACTGATCAGCTTCCAGATGTTCTAACCACCTACTTATCTAGCTCCAACCACTGTCTGACTACAGTAAGATGAGAAATTCTGAGCCAGAACTACCCAGCCAAGCCATTCTTGAATTGCTAACCTATAAAACCATGAAATATTATACAGTACGTTGTTTTTTTGGAGCCGCTAAGTTTTGGAGTAGTTCGTTACACAGCATAAATAACTACAACAGTCACCAAAAGTACAGAGCCCACTACCAGTTTGGCTGGGGCTCTGAGAGAAAAGGGATATTTCTGAGCAGAGGCCTTGCTGCATGAGAATTTTAGCACACAAAACACAGGGTTTGGAGGCAAGAGTCTTAGTCTTTACCCCTTGCTCCCGCTTGCTTATAAAGGATGACATTAAATAACTCACTTGAGTTTTCCAGATTCTACATCTACCTAGAACCTTTGTGGCTCTTAGGAAGGTTGTAAGGGTTAACAAGACATAATATGAACAATTTTACCAAGGAAAATGTTCAGTGAATGTCACCTGTGGCTTGACTTCCTTGTTCCCACTCATCTTCATGAAGGTTTTTTAAAAAGTCAAAGCTGCTTGAAGTGGATAATAGTTCAATGAGCAGTCTTTCCTCTGGTGAAACTCCAACAGACTCAAAAGAGTCAATTGATTCCAATTAAATGTCAGTTACCCTCTGATAGATGAACGGCACTAGGCTTTTCATGATTTATAGAGGGGACCACTGCTTTCCATCCTAAACCTAGGCCCCATGGCTTGTTGATAGGAGAAACAGTAGAAAAAAGTCTTCTCTCCAAAGGATCTTTTATGAGCTTCGATCTCTGTGAGATCTCAGGGAGCATATGTGGTCAAGATCATTTCTTCTAGAACCACATCTCTTCTCAAAATTCTTCCTTTTGCAGCCAGCAAGTCTCTTATAATTTCTCTGGAAATAGCTTTTCCCTGAGAATAATCACCTTGGCAACATGGCAGGGAAGAACACATAACTATGTCCCAAGAAAGCCTTGTTTGTGGCCATCATGCCAATCCTAGCAGAGTATGGTGACTACTGGAGGGAAATATTGCTTTGATGCAGAAATCAGGCTCTGCTCAGCATGGGTGGCCTGACAACCAGGTGGGAAGGAACTGCAGGATGGTTCTCAACCTAGGTTACTTCTAATGTTCAATGGTTAAAGAAAAATATTGAAAATTAATTATTTTACTGTATATTCAGATATGTATCCTGCCTCTAACCAGGCAGAAGCAGAACCTGAAATAGCTGCTACCCTAAAAGCTAAAATTGAGATTACTTTCTGAAAAAAACATATGGCTATACTTTTACGTATATGCAATACAAACTGTTCAATCATTGTGAAAATCTTGAGCAAGCTATTTATTAACAGCAAGGCCAGCCAAGGTCAATATTTTTGAAAAAGGAAAGATGGGCACAGATCATTGATATTGTACTATTTAGGAGTCTGGAAATGTAATTAAATAGATATGTTGAATTCAGTGAAATTGATTTGATTGCATCAAGATAACTGATAACATCCATTGAAAGTTATAAATTTAAAAGGATAGGTTATATTTCATAGGTATGTTTGGGGCGATATTTTTCTCATCTTCCAATCTGTTTCCACAACCCCATTTCTCCCAGAATAGAAACAAAGAAATTTTGTTTCTGGCTTCTAATGTGAAGCAAACTCAATTCTAAAGGCTCCCTCGCCTCTTAATTTTAAAAGTATTAAAAACACTAATTGTTGGACATATAAAAAAATACATTTTTGAAAAGATGAACAGTCAAACTATTAACAATTTTTAAATCAACTTTTTTCCTATTATAATTTTTAAGTATTTCAGGCCTCTTAATGGAAGCTTTCAGAGCTGCATCCTAAGTCTTTTAATTTCTGTTAACAGATCTGTCCTGGCTTCTTATTGGCATTTATTCCTGTGCCACCCACATAGAACTCCAAATGCGGATCCAAGGACTGCTGAGCTGTGAACACTGTATTTGTGTAATTCTGCCAGTGACCACCCTTAAACCTCAAAAGAGTCAAAGGAAAGCAAAGATATGCTGAAATGTTAAAAAGGGGGGAAAAAAAAAAAACCTCGAAGACACTTACCAGGATGTGAGTTCTTCTACACAGCACCCTGTCAAATCAAGTCCCAAGGGTCAGGACCACCAATGTACAGGTTTTAGCTGTTAGGGCTTCTGGGCGTAATCTGTAGCAAACTTGTATATGTATATATATACCAGCCTGCCCAATGCTCCGCACCAAAATCAAGACTAACCACAGCTGAAAGAGGAAAACCTCGTTTGGTGCAAAGAATAGGTGAATTGTGAGCCCTGAGTTAAAATACCTTCTTTAACCTTCCTCTGTCCTTAAATATAATCTGTGTGTGTAGGGGTGTGTATGTGTGTGTGTGCACATGTGCTGGATACTTTAAATCAGAAGAAAGAGATGAGATAGTGGGGTTTTCTACTTAGCAACTATGAATTAGGCAAACGCTAAACAAAAAGAATATATAGTGGCCATGTGAACCTTAACTACTGACTTTCTTGCCAAGACACCAACACTAAAAGCTTTGTTTCATCTTTATTTCGATTTGCAATTTCAATGTTATTCAGTGCTCTGAATTAAAGTGAGGGTAACATCAGTTCATTATAAGTTAATTTTGGCATAATCTGGAATGAATTAGATGATTGCTTAGTTCACATAAATATATTGTAATCATAAATTGGGATTTTAGACTTTGAAGGGAGCTTTGAAATTATTTCCCATCTAACCCTCTCATTTTAGAGATGAAAAAATGAAGATCCAGTGTGATTAAGTGACCTGCCCAAGGTCATACAGCTAATTAAAAGCTGAGTAAGAACTAGATTTTATGTCTCCAGCTCCTCCATCTGGTGTTCGTTTTTCTATTACACTTCAACTTTTGATTAGTCATAATAAGAGGTTGCAGTGACCTGGATTAAACAAAAAAGCAAATAAACCTAATGTCCCCTTTCCTTGTTCCTGGACTCCTTGAAAATTAGGTTTTGTTTTGTTTGTTTGTTTCATTATCTTTATATCCTCTGCAGTATTTAACACAGATTTTCAGCAAAAAGGTGTTGAGTTAAATGCACTGAATAATTGGGGAAAATCAACTGATGTATCTTTCAAGGAACAGCAGATTAATGTAAATATTAGCATATGGATGATGAAGAAAGACTGCCAGCCAGGTGAAGAATGACAGAGAAAACTGGTCTGGAATTTATATTTTCCATTTCTATAGTGCAAAAAATAAACTACAAGGAGGCAATGGAGATTTAACAGGAAAATACAAACAGCAGTATTATTTATATTATGTGAATAAGCCATTTATTTTTCTCGTTGTCCTTCTCAGGTTGCTAAAGAATCGTATTCTAACATGTATAACTCTCACAATTTGTTCTTATTTCTCAGATACAACTTAAGTCATCTCCCCATTGTGTGTAGTACAACTAGCTCTGCGCTTATGAAAATTCAAGATAGGTAGCTAATTAAAACGTTAGCAGTAGGAGTATCACGTATTATAAAGAGCATTGGAACTGAGAATTTGGAGCCATGGTGTCTAGTCCTGGACCTGTCAGTAATAAGGTAACTTTAGACCAGTAGTGCAAACCCACTGGTGATCTCCCATCTTCCTTCCAGCTATAAGATCATGACTCAATATCCTTTCTTAATGAACTCACAATTATTTATTGATCAGTACCTAAGGCTCGGTATGTTTACTGTTCTAGAGGTGACTGCCTCATTTGGAGAGAGCAAACTTACACTGTGTTTTCACCATCACAAATAGAAGACTCAAGACTCGTGTTAGGCAATGAGGAGGTGATGATGGGGCGCAAGGGGATTAAAGAAGTACAAAACAGGGCCTCTGTCCTGGAAGGCTTTAACAAACCAGATGAGGAGAAAAACCCTCATGTAAGAAAATAAGTAATGTTCATATTTGATCTTGTCCACTCTAAGAGTCTAATTGGTGTCCAGCCGGTTTTATTTGGGTAATGTTTTTTAATAAATCCTAAACTGGGTCTTGTAATCTTAAACTCCATATGCATGCAGAGAGAAAGAAATGCCACCTAGACTGGAAACACGTATCCTGAAAGTGGAAGACCACTGCAATTTAACTAGCCCAGGTGCCTCCTTCAGAAAGAGCCCTGAAACCAATGCAGTCACATAGGGCCAGGGACTCAGAGAGGGCCACGACTGAGGTTTAAAGCTCTGTAGTTGCTGTCTTGAAATACTCGTTATCTTTGGATTTAAAGCTGAGTTAACTTTAACGGGGCAATGGAGCATGCACCAGGATCTTGGGGCCTCAGCTCCCACGTGATCTCACCTCCCTCCATCTCTCTCCATCTCTCTCCATCTCCCCAGTTTGGGTTCTCAGCGGCCTGCCCCCCACACACCAGCCAGTCTCCCTATCTCCTGTCCCACGATGGCTGCCACCGTCTGCTGCTGGCAGGAGCCTGACCACAGCCCGAGGGGGCAGTGTGGAGAGTGATGAATGGTGGCCACTGCCCAGCCCTGGGCTGACAGCAGCACCGTGCATGCATCTGAGCGGGGGCGAGCCTCTCCCCTACCTCCATCCAGATCCTGAGCACATTCCGGCCTTGAGGTTTAAAGATCCTTGAGGGTCACCCATCCGCTGTGGATTGGGGCAGCTTCCCCAGCTGAGGCATCTTCTCTGGGTTTGGGGGATGGAATGGGCAGAGACAGAAACTGCCGCGGTATCAGCATGCAGGCCCTTGGGCAGCTGGGAGGATCTGCCCTGCGCCTGCCCCTGGGGGGATGGCAGGGGAGAGGAGTGGTCCTCTCTCCCTCCTTCCACCTTGCTTGAGGATGGTATTTGTATCTTCTGGCCTCCTGAAGGCAAGACACTTACCCTTCATTTTTAAAATGTGCTCTGATATTTGCACTTAAAATTGGCATAGCACAATGTAAATATAAATGGGAAAATTCATACAAAGCATTTAATATCTAAATTTTCCATTACTTAAAATGACATTAAATAGTAAATAAAAAAACACCATGTCAAGATAGAGAGAAAGACCATGGCAAAAAAGGAAAAAGCTTCCTAACTACCTTTAATGGAACTCTTCCCCCTGCTTTTGAAACATGGGCTTCACGTTTTTATTTTGCACTGGGCCCTACGTGTAGTCAGAAAGAGTTGTTTTCCTGAAAACAGAAAGAGGAATTCCATCCTAAAAAAGTTTACTGACTTCCTCTCATGATTATAAGCTATTGAAAGGCAAAGGTTAAAGGATTTTCTCCAATCCCTAATCCCCTGTTCCTATTTTATTTTATTTCATTCTTATTATTATTGCCTCTGCCAGTTCTTCGAAGGCTTATCAAACTTCCAGAAAACTTGAGTGTTGATATTCGATGCTTTGAAACAGCTGTGTCACTGCTACGTGCACATGTTTGTCAGCCATTCTGAGGCAAAACTACTCACTACGTACAAACTAGGAAGAGAGACCCTGGAATGATGGGCGTCCGCTGCACAGCACGTTCAATGTGAGAGAGCTGAGCCTAGCATCCTCCGCCAAGTCTCACCGAGAGTACAAAAGCCCTTGGCGCATGAGGGGAAAGACATTAAAAGTGCACAATAGTCATTGTTTAATATGTGTATATTTTAAAGGAAAATATCACAGAGACAAATCACATTTTAATAAATCAATTATAATTATATATGAATGGCATTAAAGGATTATAAACTGACAATTTTGTATTCTGCTTTCTTCACTTGTCCTTAAAATGTCAAATGTATCTGCTATAATTTAATTCGTATTTTCTTATATTTGAATATTAGTTGTTTCTGGTTTTGTGCCTGAAACTATTCTGTATTTAGGGTTATTTCTTTAGAATAGATTTCCAATTATTGGGATAAAAAACAATATTGATAAAGAATATTTTCAAACTGCTTTCAAAAAATAGTATACTAATTTCTACACCTACGAACCTGAGCATTTCACTCCATTCTTTCAAATATTTAGATTTATCATCTAACTGATCAATTAATTAGTCATTTTCCAATTCAAAAGTGAATCTTACATCAGTGTTGTTTTAATTGGCATTGCTCTGATTACTAATAAGACTAAATATTCATTAGTCATTTTAATACTTCTTTAACAAACCATCTTTTTATGTCCTTTTACAAGATTGAAAAGACTATGATGGGCAATATTAGCTCCAGGCTTATCTCCCACCAGCATAGCAGTGCCAGCAGAAAAGAACTTCTCTCTCCCAGTCTGACTCTCACTGGCCTGGGTAAAATAACATACACACCCCTGAACCAGTTGCCCTAGGTAAAAGATAGAGTAGTACCTTCATTTGCGAGGTCTGGGTCCTATGCCAGCCATGACACTAGGGGACACTAGTTGAGCTGAGAGCAAGATACACTACTGTTCGGTAGGAGTCTCTAACTGCACCAAGGAGAACTACACAGTGCCCAACTTTAGACAGCGTGACACAGGGCGTAAGTGAATTTCCACACCTTCATTCAGTATAAATGCTCCTGGACTAAAGGGAATTGAGAAACAAATAATCACGAAGTGATCATTTGTAAAAAGTAGGATGTACTCATAAGCGATCAATTATCAGGTACTTAATTTTCCACAGACAAAAACTAATGCTTCCTTTTAGAACTAAGCATCGGCTAAAAGCAAGTACTGGAGTAGATCTATTTGTACACAGTATTTCATGAATCCTAAATGCAAGTCCAAACAAGCCTTCCCTTGACATAGCAGTCATTATGATATTTTCCTCTGAGTGAAATTTGTCTGGAGTGAAACGGACAATAAAAACCTTTGTAAAAAAAAGTAATAATGAAAAAGTATCTCTTTTAAAAGATACACTTTCAGCTTATAGGATTCAGATAGATAATAAACCACGAGAAGCTAAGTGAAATGAATTTTGAAATCTAAAAGTGTAAACAAAAGGACCACATTACCTAAGATTACTTCTTAATTATTTGTTTTTCTTAATCACATTCTTTTCCACTTATATTTTGATCACAAAGAGACCAAGTATCATGAAGCATCAATTCCGATTTACTTATGTCAGACCTGAAGTGTATGTTAGTATTATATTTTTCACTGCTTCCTTTCATTGTGCAGGGGG
>NW_006436282.1:4140980-4152765 GCF_000325575.1 Pteropus alecto | reverse complement strand
AAGTCACACAGACAATTACTAACAGAGCCAGAAACCCAAATCCTGTTTCCTCTAGTCTAATCCACTAAATCCCTCTAAGAAGCACCATAACCTCAGCAATTGGATTTTCTGGGTATGCATTCCAATGGCTAGAAATCAGGCAAACTGTAAATGCTGCCAGCAAGTGCTAAATATGAACTAGTGGGCACCCAGAGCTGAACCCAAAGCCCTACTTTGAACATTCTGTAGTCAATCCATTTTTCACATATTTTCCTGAGTTCTCCTGGATATTATTATAGCTCTGGAAAGAGAGTTGGTTGGAAAACTTGGCATCAACTGTGCAAATAAAATGAAATGAATAAGTTTTTCTTTTAAGAGAGTTTATTTCTTCAAAACATCGGTTCAGAAGCTGTGGAAGCAGCCGTATTTAATTAAACAAATGCTAAGAAACCTCATGTTTTCAGTGAAGCAGACATGGTTTTTGCCATCTGTCTTTTTGCAATTGCAGTCTCCATACAGTAGATGTGGTTTAAAAAAAAAAGAAAAAAAAGAATCGTGATTGGCTTCTTCGCTAAAAATCATTTTTTTGTGTGTGAAAATTGTCATCTTAATTACTATGAGAATGAACAAAATAGATAAAAAAAGAGTAGAATTTCTAAGTAGGTTTTTGAAAGGGTCCTGATTTCTGTGATATGCTGTTTGTTTCCTCATTTAATACACATATACAGTTGTCACCCATCCAAAATGAACAACATAACAAAATGGGAGCTTTTGGACAGATGGATGAACACATGTCTCTTGATTTTGTAGATAGCATGGTACCTGGAAGTGCCTTGAAAATCTATAGTTAAAAAAAATGCAGAAAAGTGAGATGCCACATGTGCTATAATCCAATATGAAACAAGTTGAGAACCAACAAGGTGACAGGATTCATTTTTCATCTTTGATAAATCACTAAATATGTGCAGATAGTCCTTTTGTATGTGCAGGGTTGGAACACTGATAATGTTAGGCAGACTCAGAGGGACACTTTACGGTTATCAAGTAAGAGGATTTTCAAAGCAAATACTTAGTAATACTATTACCATCATTTCAGATTCTCACTTCTAAAATTATTTACAGTGTAGAATCATTTAAATCCCATTTCCAAAATATCACTTGAATCTACGTATTTGTCTCCATTGCTGTCATCATTACCCTAATCTAAGATGACACGATCTCCTATCAAGACCGCTTCAGCACTCTCCCAACTCATATCTGTCTCTCCTTTCTTGCTAAGGCTGATCCCAACTCCTGAAAAGATTGTAGTTCCCTCCACCAACCCCCTATGTAATTTGAATAAAACTGTGCTTTATCTTTTAAAAAGATTTTAGCATATGACTCTGGAAAACTGCTTTATTTTCTGGTCTTCAAGGTAAGAATGTGACTTGCATTTGTATAAGACTGTTGCTCGATACAGAAGTGCCTCTGTGTTTGGGTGTCTATATTCTGGATCATATTAATTAGAATCTAGAACTACGTTCTGACGGATTAAAAAAGCCATGAAATCATAGCATCACATTCTTTAATCTTAATCAAAATTTCAAGCTCAAGGATCACTGTGCATAATACAACAGAAATGCTACTTATGTGGTACTTTATGTGTTTGCAAGAAAAAATGCTTTTGAGAAGAACACATCTGTTATTTTGGCTCACTCACTGTCCACTAACTGTTTTTCTTTGGGGGACCAAGTTAATCAAAGAAATGAGCATGTTATCCAGGCAAGGCCAATCAGAAGCTTTCTTCCTAGAATTTGAATCTCGAGCAAGTAACAAAATCTAAAATAAACTCAAGTTTATTCACCCAGTGGCAGTGATCTTAATAACTGTCCATTGATTCTCATTACCTATATTCCTGGGCCTATTCTTTTTTTTTTTCTTTGCTCTTTCAGCCATCATTTCCAAAGGGCTACTCTGTTTCCGCCCCCTACCCCAAAGTTGTTCTAATTCCCACCCTGTAGAGGCCAGGCTTTTTGAGTTCTGGCAACAATATATTTCTACCAATTTCCCTTTTTGTTTAAATTGGAGAGAGCTGATTTTTGTTTGCTATTTGCAACCAGAGAACTCTACTTAGCGTAGTTGTCATTCCTTTTTAGTTTAAATACTAAGCCCGCTATCCGGGAGAGGGCAATTAGAAGCTCTTCCTACTATCTGAATTATCTAAATACCTAAATAATAGCAAGTAGTACTGTAACCTTAATTTCACCAGAAACAAAGTTATAAAATAATATTATTAAAAAGGAGAAGATCTGTAACAAGCGTAGTTCTGGTCACTCCTTTCTTTATGTCTCTTTCCATAGATGATAGTGCTAAGAATATTCTACACTTTTTTCAACCATACACACACACACACGTGCACACAACACACCATTTGAGTAGCCATTGAACTTGCTCTTAGTCCAAAGTGAGGTAACTCAAACACACATTTCTCATTGATGTTAAGAGTAGCTACAGCTGATGATTCTTGGCTACTATCCAGTAGTTTTGGTATGCTAAGATTTCTTCTTACAACTCTTCCCTTAACTAAGGGTCTAAATGCCTCCTGCCAGGTCACCATAGGGCCTTCAGATGGAGAGGGGCAGGGGAGACTTGAGGTTAATAAAACAGTGGCCATGTCCAGCTCAGTTGTTACCCAATCAACTCTCTTTCATGATCTTCTGAGAGGCAAAATTCCTCTAGCTTCACTAAAGACTTTCAAAATATATTTCTTTTCTTTTTTGGAATATCAAAGTTTAACCATAAAATAGAGAGACTTTGAAAAGTAAGCAATAGCAAATGCATAGATCCAAAAGAATATTATTTAAAGTAGATATCTTAAGATGGTATACATTTTGTGAATAATACAAAAAAATTTTTTTGTAGAACCTGTGTTAGAATTAGCTAGTTTGATTCTTTTTTTGATTATCAAAATATCTAGAGCCAAATGACTATTTTTAATGTCTGAAGATCAAGTTTATCTCTAGAGAATAAAAATATGATAATTTCCCAAAGAATAGTGAAAAATTTCAGAACGATGTGTATAACAAGATCTCATTTTGTAGAAACAAATACAAATATGTTCAAGACACATTTCTTTTTTTAAAACTTTATTTATTTTATTCAAATGTAAGAATTATTTATTTATAATAGGTTCTCAGCCCGTCACATATATTTATGAACAGACATTTTATTTATTTATTTTTTAAAACATTTTTTGATATTTATTTACTAATTTTTATCACCTACAGCACCTAGTATTCCTAGGTGGTCTCCCATCCAAGTACTAAGCAGGCCTGACCCTGCTTAGCTCCAGAGATCAGAGGAGATTAGGCATGTTCAGGGTGGCATGGCCATAGACAAGACATATTTCTGTTCCCATTTTAATGTAGAAGTATTTTTTAGTCCCCAAAAGCTATTTATAAAATAACAGTTCATCAGACAATTAATGACATCTGAGAAGTGAAAAATATTATAGATAGTCCAACTGTCCCCAAGTCTTCTATCCTATAATACCCCTTGCTATTAATATCCAAATCAAGTGGCTCAAATTTCTATCCAATTTCTGCAGTATCTAGCACCCGTCCCAAAATGTCCTATGATTCCTTAGAGCCCCTATCATCATCGCTGGGTCTAGATAGCTGCTCCAGTTATTTTTTTTAATTTATTTTTTAATTACAGTTGACATACAGTATTATATTAGTTTCAGGTATACAAGATACCTTATGAAGTATCACCCCAAATACGTCTAGTAACTACCTGATACCATACAAATTTCTATCCAATTTCTGCAGTATCTAGCACCCATCCCAAAATGTCCTATGATTCCTTAGAGCCCCTGTCATCATCGCTGGGTCTAGATAGCTGCTCCAGTTTTTTTTTTTAAATGTATTTTTCAATTACAGTTGACATACAGTATTATATTAGTTTCAGGTATACAACATATCTTATGAAGTGATCACCCCAATACGTCTAGTAACTACCTGATACCATACATAGTTATTACAATATTATTGACTAGATTCTTATGCTGTACTTTACATCCCCATGACTCTTTTAATAACTGGCAATTAGTATTTCTTACTCCCTTTCACCTTTTTCACCCATTCCCCAAACCCATCTCCCATATGGTGACCATCAATTTGTTCTCTGTATCAATGAGTTTGTTTCTGTTTTGTTTGTTCATTTATTTTGTCTTTCAGATTCTACATACAAGTGAAATTGTATGGTATTTGTCTTTCTCTCTCTGACTTATCTCACTTAGCATACTACCCTCTAGGTTCACTCATGTTGCTGCAAATGGTAACTTTTCATTCTTTTTTATAGCTGAGTAATATTCCATTGTATATGGACCACATCTTTATCCAATTGTCTCTCAATGGACACTTAGCTCCAGCTATTTTTTATCTACACTCATCATCTCACCCTCTTTCTCTGCACTTCTTCAAATGCTTCTGCACTGTTAACTGCCTTCATTTCCCAACCATCATTAACACAAAGCTTTATGGATATTCATGCTTTTACTGGAATTTAAGGAAAATAGAGACATATTACAGGTCAGCACCAAATAGTCGATAACATTAAATAGAATTTTATAAATAAAATATTTTTAGCCATCCCAGCTCTAGTGAATTTATCAATGGCAATTTTCTCCATGGGCTCCACTTTCCACCATATTTTGAGGGATCTATTTCTCCTTAATGCATACACCTTTTTACTAATTTCCCCCTCTTTCAGATCTAAGAGGACATTTTAGACCCTCTCTTCCTAGTTGCTAGAGGAAACACAGTATTTCTAAGATATGTTACTCTGAATAATCTGCTCTTAACTCCACTGCAGAGCAAACTCACAAGATATTATTTCATGCCAAAAAAACATGTTTACTTCAAAACAGTTAAGACATGAGCGGGGGAGTGCAGGAAGTGGTGTACATAAATGAAATGAATTGGACGTGTGTCGATAATCATTGAAACTATGTGATAAATTCATAATACTAACCTCTCTACATTTATAGATATAATACAATAATAAAGAGAATTCTAAAAGACAAATAGATAACCTTTGTGGGCTGAAAGTAAATATGAGGTTTTTTTGTTTGTTTTTGTTTTTTTAGAAGTAAATATCTCTCTTTTGGAACTCGATAATTATCTATGGAGCAACTCTTACAAATGGTAAGAGGTTGTGCAGAAGCAGTTAGTACCAAACCCACTTTGTTAAAAAGGCCTGTTAAAATAGTTTTATAAAATACATAAATTCATAAACACCACTACTCTCTCTCTCCTTTCCGAAATTTTGCACATGGTATTCCCTCTACCTAGAATACTTGCCCCATCTCCTTGCCCACATTTCTCTGCTAACTTTTATTTGTATTTCAGATCTCACTTCTTTAGGAGAAAGATTTTCCTAGACTAACTTAAGTTCTCCTCCTATGTGCTCTCATAGCTCTCCTCCTTCTCAACGCTCATCACACATTATATGTGTGTGTTTATGTCTAGACTGTGCACTCCACAAGGACAAGGATGAAATATGTCTTGTCCTCAGCTAGCGCCAGAGTATTTAGTATAGAGCACAGGATATGGAAGGCATTCAGTGAATATTTGTTGAATAAACGATTGAGTGAAAGATTGAATGAAACTGGGTAAAAGCACTGTCCTAGTTCTTGGTCAAAGAACAGATACCATACATATGTATTGAGAGAAGAAAGGAATGGAGAAATGTAGATTTAGAATCAGATTTGTACAGAAAGGAAGTATATGTAGATGTTAAGTAGGATAGAATGTATGTAAACACTTGAGCTGGAGAATCCATACTTTCTCAGTGAAATAGGAGATTAGGAATACAGTGATTAAATGGCAAACAATAAAAACAAATTACATACAAACAAGTTTTGATTATTTGCAGATCTAATATATTTTTGTTCAATCTATTATCATTGCATTCATGCTTGACTTATCTGTACTATCAGTTCTAACATCATGTAATGTGATTATTATATTTAACCCAGGAACAAAGGGTAGTGACAGTATATTATTTTAAGATAAAATCTATTTTTTATGTGTTAATTCTGTGAAAGAATGAGCCAAGATGGTATAAGGATGGGTAATAGATTGTCTTTCTTCTTTGGTGATTTATGTCTTTGTGCATCTTTATGTGTGTCTATATGTGTTTGGATGACTTTTGGTGAAAATAATTCCCTCATTAGGCTGGTGTGTTGACCATCATGTAAATTTTTAAAATAACATCAAAATTCCCTCCTTTCCCCCACCCTTAGAATTATTGAGTTCTCAAGTTTTTCTCTGGTGATTTTCTAATATTTCCCCTACCATTAGAGCAGGACTGATTTCTTTATCCCCAACTCAGAAAAAGCATTAGGCCTAGCCTTGAAATGAAGGTTTTCATAATATTTAATCTTTTTTCTTTCTTCGCTGTAGCTTAAGTCACATTACTCCTGGTCTTGTCCTTGTTGACTAATGAGGATAATTGGTCCCTTTCCTCCTGAAAACATCCTTTTATGTATTTTGGAGAGTTATTATGGCCCTTTTCAGCCCTCTCTTCTGTAGGCAGAACCGGCCTGATTCTCTTAACCTTTCCTCACAGGGCTGATTTTCCAAACCTTTGATCATTTTTGTTCTTCCCCTCTGAACTCTCTCCAATTTGTCTGTCTCTTTCAAAACGTAGCGCCCAGGAGAGAATTCAATCCTTCAGTTGAATCTTAACTAATATTGTATTAACCTAGGCAATGCTTAGTGAATGGTAACAGAATCTTAAATATTATTTATCCAAATTCTGGTATGGCAGTTCCCTTTACTTAAAGAATAATCGAAATTAGGAATTTTAATTTGACACTCAGTGTTCTTTAAATAGTCCACATGATAGTATACCACAGTATTTGAAAAGCCATGAGATGTCAAACAACAGCAAACAGAACTTAAGATGGAGATATAAGATAATATTTTTAGAGTAGATAATATTTTTTAGATAATATTTTTGAGCTTCCAAAAAACAAAAGACAAAAAAACAAATAGAACTTTTCAGATACTGAGAAAGATTTCCACACTATTCTATGTCATTCTGCTCTTTTGTGTAAGATCAAATGTTTGTAAAAAAATTTATTCTATATTTATATTGTCTTTAGAATCTCCTGGGAGAAAACTTTCACAACAACTCAGGTTGATCTAAGGCTTATTTTATTGATTTGCATCACAGCTTAGCATTATCTCAGTAATTACCAAAAATCATAGTCCATCAGCTGGTTGGACAAAAGAAAATAGCACTTTTCCACTAAAATGTGAGAAAAGATTAAGAAATGATTTCAAAGAAGGTAGGTTTTACATTTTATACCACTAAAAAACTAAGGTTGTATCAAAACATCTACTTAAGCCCTTTCATTTGTATGATTCCTTCAAAATAAGTAATTTGGTACCCGCCCCAATAATAAAACCTAAGGACAATACCAAAAGACATATAAGACAATAACCCCTGCTTTTGCAGAATTTGAATTCTGGCAGATGAGACAAGACAAAGAAACATAGAATACTAGAAAAGTAGTTAATGCTTCACTGTGTGGTACTAAGTATAAATAAAATAGTCATTCAGAGAATGGAGAGATCACTGTAGACAAAAAATAAAGAAGAGATGAATTCATAGAAAAGATGGGCTTACAGTGAACCTTGAAAAATAGGCAGCAGAGAAGAAAGAGAGAGAGAGAAGAGGAGAAACAAAGGCAGAAAAAATGAAATGAATATGATGGGTCCAGAGGACAGTGAGGAAACTGACTTGACTGGAATAGAGAACTGAGTTGAGGAAATGCGAGATACAAGTAAAATAGACTATTCTTATGGGCGGTTTGACAGCCAGGCAGGCTGTCAATGAATTCGAAGTGGTGGGCAACTGGGGGCAACTGAAGGATTGATGAGAATTACAATTTGGGAAGATTAGTCTGGTGGCAGCCTTCTGTGTGGATGGGATGAAGGGGGCAGAGGCAGTGCTAAAGCAAAGGGAGCACCTGTGAGCATTCTATCCATCACCAAGCGTTTTGGGCTGTCAAACTTGTCCTTTTAATATTTGAGTCCAATTATTCTCCCTTTGCTATACTGCTAGGTGACTTTCATTCAAGTTAAAGAAATAGTCAGAGTTAAACATTTCAGTCTTAGTCCATCAACACATGTATTTGAAGCACCTTAGAGACCCAGAAAGATGATTTAAATATGGATAGATTTAAATAGAAAGATTCAACTTTAAATGCTTAACTCTGATAACACTCTATCTTTAGAAGGAGAAAGAAAAGGGGCTGGAGTGGGGGGAGAGAAAGAGGAGAGAGAAAATTGAAGAGAGGGAAGAGGGACCGAGTGGAGAGGAAAGGGAGAGGGAAGGGGAGGGGACCGGAGGGAAGGGAAGGAGAGGGAGAGGAAAGAAAAGAAAAGAGGAATGAGTGTGACCACTAGATGTCACTGTTGCTAGCCTACCTCAAAGTTAGAAGCACAGTATTCAGTGGACTGAGTTTTCAATGCAAGAGAAAATTTAAAAATTCCTATTACTTACAGACAAAATGCCCCCAATCCCACTCTCCCCCACATCAAACTTCTGCCCAAGAGGAAAATTCAGGCAATCTGAGGATATAGTCTAATTTCTAAAATAAGCTGGCTGCAATTGTTGTGTTTTTATTTTTAAGGCAGCTTCCTCCCTTAGCAATGGGCATTTCGCAGTGCTGTGTGTACGGCTGGTCTGTCATTTCTTAAGCAGTATACCCAACCATATTGACCAAATGAGTTAGTCCTTTTTCAAGTGATTTAAAATTTTTAATCACTTAATATCTGATGTGGAGTATTCGATTTAGTTGCCTGTGTCACAGGTCTATTGCTACAGCAGAATCAGAGTTCTCTGTGTCACTGTTGCATAATGTAGCTTTTATTTAATACAGTGGCAATTTGGAAGCTCAAACCGTAATTTCTTGTGTGTTTATACAGTCCTCATTACTGGGATTTCAAAGATATTTTGGATATTTAAATTATTCTAGATGTTTAGGCTATAGCTTATGTTCCTAACATATCGTGTAACAATATGTTTTGTATACCTCATAAATGCTCTTAAGTAGCATTGTATATACTTTTTGTAAATAGATCCTATATAAAATACCTTATTAAATATTTAATGACCATTCCCTATGGTAACTGAATTGTATTTAACCCAAATTCTTGGGGTCTTTTTCTACTCCTCAAAGATACTATTTAAATTAAGGCTGTGGGAAGCCAGTCACACACACTAAAGTAGAAGCCAGGATTTCATAAGACTACCATCTTAAAGATGCATAAAATCATTCTTCAAATTTATGAGAGTGGGTATAGATTTTTTTATTAGAAAGTTGTATTTTTTTAATTTATTTTTGATGCTTCCAAAAACAATTATTTTTCAGCAACTTTGTTAGGTATATGCAGCCAGGTGTTTATGCCTTTTAGAAAAAAATTATCTTTTTCTTTCCAGGCATTTGCATTTCTGGAGAACTGTTTGGTACTTCCTCAGCTGAACTATGAGCACAAAATCAGAGATTCACCTCGTACCATGTTCTAATTCATCTCGCACTGTAATTTCAGCACACCAGACATTTCAGGTTCAGGGCAATGCAGAAAATTCAGAAGATTCGAAGGGCAAAGGTCTTCAAGGTCCCAGACATGATGAACTGCTGGCCCAGCAGCAAGCAAGCAGCCAGCTTTCTGAGGGCACTGTTTGAGAGATACAAGAGGAAGATGTTCTTTCTCCTTTCCTCACCTCCAACAAAGAAAACTTTCTTTTCTTTCCATCTTATATAACTCACCACAAGAAACAGATTCAGGCTGACGAATTCCTTGAGCAGCATCCATGCAATGTAGAACCAAATGTCCAGAAAAGTTTACCTCTCTATATGTAACAAGAAGGTGTGAAAAAGTATATCAATCCCTATTTTAAATACCCTACAGAAACTTACTTCTCTAAAACACTATATATATACACTGATGAGTTCTTATTTTGATTTTTATATTTGAATTTTTTTACATTGGTTTAATTTCAAAGAATGAACACATTTCTCTTTGTAAGTAAAAATGGAGATAAAAAAAAGAAAAGAATATTTATATTGGCAAAATAAAATGAGATCTTGAAACACTACGGATAGCTTTTATTTAAAAAAAACACTTTTGATACTGAAAGAAAAATAGGAGTATTTTACTTGTCATGAAGTATACATAAATCAAAGATTTATAAATTTCCAATTAAGTTCATAACCATTCAGTTATCTTCATCAATTCTTCTGCAGCAACAAGCCAGAAACCTTGAGCAATCTGAAAAAAAACTGATATCATGGAATCTATTTTTTAAAGTCTATCATTTATAAGGTAAAATATTTACCCACAAAGAGAGTTTACATATTTTCCATTAGGAATTGTGTTAGCAACAAGTGCAGGAGTTTAATCCTATTGTAGGCTATTTCAGAGCAACCAAAAAATCTACTAGTATTCCTCTATTCTATCAGAAGCCATGCACATTTTTCCTAATTGTATATGATGCAATAAATATTTGTAATGTAGATGGTTATTTCCATTTGAGGTCAAAATGTGGTAACAATAGAAAATCAGATATTTGGCGGAAATCCCAGGTTTATGCTTAAAGAAACAAAAGAACTTTTTGATCACTGGTAACTTGAAAAAAAAACAAAAAACTTTGTGTTTAGTTATAGTAAAATGTCTTTGCAAATGAACAATTTGATATTGGTAATGAAGTTGATGGAATGTCTTAATCTAAACTAAAATTTAATAGTTCAAATGGAAAGCCCAGATTAAAAGGGAAAAATGCAATTGAAACTCTGGGCAACACATCCCAGGAGATATGTGCTCTACATGATGACTTGTCTGAAGATCTCTTTGGAAATGCTCTCTCTCCGGATGCTCCCACACTCCAGTGTGGGACTTGTGCCAGTTGCACACCACATCCGAGGAAAGAAAAGAGAGGCAAAATCGAGAGCTTGGCTGGCTTTCCCAAATCCAAACTCTACACGGTTAATAAAAGGGAAGAAGGAGCTTGTGGCTACACAAAGCATGTCCTTTAACTGTTTCACGGCATTTAAAATACATTAACTTCTACATTTACATCTGTTTATCCTTTTAGATGTTATTGTTTGAGGGTGTGCAGGCTGAGCACTGGCCAGAGCTGTGGGACTTGAAGGAAAGGGCTCCTTTCTCTAAATCAAACAAGGCACTCAATGTGCTGGCAGTAGCCTTCCGTCTTGTACACCGTGCTCTTCCTTTCTTTCTAACTCATCCCGTGCATCTTAAGAGGCAACATTAAACATTTCCTTGTGTCAACTACAACAGTTTATTTCCCTCCAAATCAGACACTTGGCAGAATGAATAAGTTAATAACGTATTATTATTTAATAAGAACTTATTAAATAGGTGAAAAACTATGAGATTCAGAGATATAGGCACATTTTAGAGAGGATATTTTCAGGCTCTGTCCCCACCTGTGAATGCAGGAGATTAGTATCAAGGAAATAGTCACAGACACCGAAAAGAACTGGGCATTTGGGGCTAGAATAGAACGTCTTTTCCAGGATGCTGTGCTTTGGGGACCTGAAATGCTTGAATAACCACGCACACATCCAAGAGGTTAATCTCCTCTTGGACTACATCATATGCAGAAGTGATATCGCCTCCAAGTGGGTGAAAATTGGTTTTGGGGGGCAGAAAAAAAATCTTACTCTTTTTTGTGTATGGATATACAGATATTCCATAAAGGAATATACTTTTTACTATGGTATTAA
>NW_006436282.1:4139310-4140930 GCF_000325575.1 Pteropus alecto | reverse complement strand
GTCTGTAAAGGCTTCTGGGGGAGGAGAGTGCAGTGATGAAAAACTGGTTGAGAAACACAATGGATCCAGGCATTTTCCTCAGAAAAGCTCTGCTAAGATTATGTTAGCAGGAACAACACAGAATCAAATGACTGACCAACCATTATTAAGCCACCATATATGCAGCTTCCATATTAGCTATTATTAGAGAACCAAAGAGACACAAAATTTGGTTTCTTTTTTAAAAGTGTGTACAGATCACTTGGACAGAGAGAATCTAGCACAGGATAAATAGTTGCTGATAAGGATAGTAACATCTGAATATACAAATAACTATTTTTAATATTTTTAATAGTGTGAAACAATTTATGAAAAGTGCTGAGTAACTGCACAAGCAATAAGGTCAAGGGTAGCTCAAAGTCAAGAAGGATTAGGGTGGTGAAAAGGAAGGTTTCATACATAATGGGATTTGAACTGGACGCTAAAAGATAGGAGGGGTTTAACTCAATAGAGAAAAGATGGAAAAATACCCAAACAAGAAAGTGGCTTTGGGACTAAGGACTTGCATCAGAACAGAGTAAGACTTGCAAGCCCAGAAGGAAAATAAAGTCTCGAGGGATGGAGAAGAGAGTTTAGAGTCCCATGCCAAGTTTTGGCCAGTTTGATAGTTGCACTGGGAACTTCTTCTTTTTCTCCCCCGCCCTTAAAAAAAATTTTATGATAGCAATCTAAGAGCATGTGAAGTGGTATCTTGTGTTTTTTTAATTGTACATTTTTTATTTAGTCAAATGAGCATAACAAAATTTACTCTTTTGACCATTTTTAAGTGTACAGTTCAGCGGCATTATGTAAATTCACATCGTTGTGCAGCCATCGCAACCACCCATCTCCGGAACTTTTTCATCATTCCATACTGAAACTATCTACCTGTTAAATAATCACTGCCCCTTCCGCTTCACCCAACCCCTGCTAACCACTGTTCCTCATTCCGCCTCTATGTATCTAACTTTTTTAGGAACCTCATATAAGTGGAATCATACAATATTTGTCCTTTTGAGTCTGGCTTATTTCATTTAGCATAATGTCTCAAGGTCCATTCATGTTGTAGCATGTGTGGGAATTTCATTCTTTTTTAAGGTTGAATAATATTTCATTGTATCGATCTTATTTCCTTCCATCTTGTTACCAACTTTCTCGATAATTGAAGCTGAGAGACTAAAAGTGCAGGCATCTTTTCAAAGGCCTTAGAGAACTGCAGCCACAGGGAGGCCAGATTATTCTAGATTGAACTGTAGTCACTGAAAAGACCCTCTAACCAAAGGTAGATATAAGGACTGCGTCAGGAAACCCCCCATCCAGAGACAGGATTGGAGGAAAGTGATGCAGAGCAGAGCACACAAAGCGTGTCAGACCTGCATCCTGCATCCTTGGCCTCAGTCAGGGAAGTTGCTCCTGGAAGAGCTGCAGGGTGGCAGCTACCAGAGTGACTGAGGAAGGCCAGAAGGACTGAGGGTTGCAGCACGGAGAAGGAACTGTATACCCGAAAATAAAACCAGGCAGTGACTTGGTGTCAAAGACACTGTTATTTTGATCCCCAGGGCTTAGGGGGAAAAAAATGAAGCACGCAAAAGGCTTGATCTG
>NW_006436282.1:4130284-4139293 GCF_000325575.1 Pteropus alecto | reverse complement strand
AGCTGAAAGGTAAGAAGATAAGGCGGTCCTTGTGACATGGTGACAGAACGAAAAGAGGCAGTAGGACATGTTATTACTTCTATAGGTATATCAGATAACTACTCTTGCATAACTAACCACCTCAAAATTTAGTGGTTTAAAATAATAGTATATTATTTCTTGGGAATCTATGAGATGGATGAAGGATCCTGCTCAGCTGGGCCAGGCTTGGCTGATCTCAGTTTATGAGTCACCTATTAAGTCATCTAGGGTTGGCTGATCTCGGATGATATCTTTTGAGGCGACTTGAGTCTATATGTTGTCTTCCTCTCCAGCAAGCTGGTCAGGGTTATTCTCGTGGTGATCACAGATAGGTCCAGGGAGGGAGCAGAAGCAATGACAGGCTACTTAAGGCTGAGGCTTCAAATGTCACATCGTGACATCTACCATGTTCTTTTGGACAGAGATAGTCACAAACTTGCAAATGATGTGTGCAAGAAAAATAATCCTATTTCTTCATCTTTTATTACCATTTTATCTTCCTCATAAGACTCTTGCTCTAAATATAAACCGGGGATCAAGAAAACTTAAACTTTAAGTGTCTTAGTCTTCCTGTTTTAGAGTCACTTTGCAGTAACTCAGCCTCTTTTTGAAAGCTATCTAATCCTTCAGATTCTTTCTTTTTCCCTGTTGCTCCCCAAGATGGTGTCTCATTGTTAGCAAGGCTTATGTGACATCAATAGAGTAGAGAAAACTTAGAGTCAAGTTGTGGAAACAACCTAAATGTTCACTGACAGATGAATAAAGGAAATGTGGTATAAATACACAAAGGAATATTATTCAGCCTTTAAAAAGGGCTTTTCTCTTTTTCTAAGTTTTAACTCCACTGTGTCATATCTCTCTTCCACCCTGGGAAAGAATTTCACAGCCTACTCATCACAGGCAGAAAGTAAATCTTTCTTACACTATGGGAAAAACTATGTATATATGTTGGTCAAACATGGATGTGAGAGCTGTGAGACAACTGAAATTAGGGATTGCCAGGGATAAAACACATCAGTTTAATATCTTCCCCACCAATCAATCAATCAATCAATCAATAAAAGAAGGGGCAACAAGATTGATTATGAAGTTTCCTACCTTAGAAACTGGGAGAATTTTGGACTCTTTGAAAGAGGAAAGAGGAGAATCAGAAACACGATGATGAAGTCCGTGCCCAAGTTGGAGGTAATTATGAAGTCAGCTGAATTGTGTCCACATGATGTATAACTGGAATTCAGGGGAGAGGTTTGAAAGAGAGAAGTAGAATCCGAGCTTATGTGCATTAATAGGCTCCTCTGCCAAAAATCTCAGCACTGAATGAGATATCCCAGGAATAGGACGCAGACAGGCTCCATGTGTGAGGAGGTCAGAGAGATGGGTGATTTTTAAAAAGCAGCAATCAGAAGAATAAAAGAAGAACCACTAGATAGTAACTTGAGAGCAGGGGGCCCTGCCTTCATCATCTTTATATCATCAATACTTATAAATACTTACCATTGTACTAGATGTTCGATACTGTATTTGGAAGAAAGAATTAAAGGAAAGAAGGAAATCAGGTAGGAAATAAAGAGGGAAGACTGGATCGAATGGGGTAATTCCGGGAAAGCCAGGTATGGCAGGCAGAATAATGGCCACGCAAAGTTGTCCATGTCTTAGTCGTTGGAATCTATAAAAATGTTACCATACATGGCAAAAGGGACTTTGCAGCTATGACTAAGGCTACAATTTGGAGATGGGAAGGTTATCGTGGATTATCTGAGTGAGTCAATCTAATCACATGAGCCCTTTAAAGTAGAAGAGTGGGTCGGAAAGATGTGACATGAGAAGGACTTCATTCACTGCTGCTGGTTTAGCAGATGAAGCTAAGGAATAAGCTAAGGAACACAGCAGCCTCTGGAAGCTGGGACCAGCTTTCAGCCGACAGCCAGAAGGAAAGCTTGGCCCTCAGGGCCACAACTACAAGGAACTGTTGGTCAGCCAACAACCAGCCCCTCAAGCAGGAAATGGATTGTCCCCTAGGGTCTCCAGAAAAGAACGCAGTCTGCAGAGACCTTAATTTTAGTCTGGTGAAACCCATGCCAGACTTCTGTCCTACAGAACTGTAAGATAAATTGTGCTGCTTCAGTTACTAAGGTTATATTTTATATATGATGATTATCAATAATAAAAAGTATAAAAATGTGGAGAAGTGATTCATTTATAATTCCATCTCAAAGTATAATATTTTATCTGATAAACTACATAATGTATCTGTATAATTTTAGAAATTTATGTAATTCTTCTGGGCCTCAGTTTACTCACTTTTAAAACCAAATATAATACCTTTCTTGCTTACAGACAAAGAGCTGTACCAGGTTATTTCTTGAACCCCTCCCAGATCAAAAATCTATGACTCAGGGACTAGTTACTTTTCGTAATACATCCACACAGATCTTACTGCAGACTATCATACTTTGAGATTAGGGAACACTCACGTCAGAATTGCAATCCAACGTAATCAAAGGCAGTCCAGATGCCTGCAACATAGACATCAGAGTTAGCAATTGGGGTTCATCTGAGTCATTGCCTATCCGTTGATGGAGACTGACTGGAGTACTTTGATAAGAAGGATTCAGAGGCCAGTTCCATGCTGAGCAAATCTTATGCTTTAATCTTGCTAATCAAGTGAGATAGCGGTCAAGGGTATAAGGAGGCAGGGTGTGGCTATGGGATCCAAACATTTACCATCTCTGCAATGTGGGGGTAAGGATGATTAGGAAGGATAAAGATCTACCTTTGACATTGCTTGCTATTTCCTAGTGGAGAAGACACTTGAACTGAGCTTTGAATGGGTAAATTTTGGAAGAGAAGGAAGAGGGCAGACCCTGGTGTTATGCCATATATATTATTTATCATATGTATAGGGGAGGTAAACAAGGACTCGTGTAAAAACCATGGATTGGCTCTCTCAACCTCCATTCACCTTCTTTCTAGTTGCCTTCCTAGACACCAAGACTTCTTCACAACTAGGATTTTGGCTACAATGGCTTGCACTGTATTCCATGTAGAATGCATAAGTGAAGGAGAGGCCATTTTTCATATCCTTTTTGATGCTTTACTGCTAGCCACAGGAAACAGAAATGAGTTTGTGGCTTTTTTCCCCCCCTCAATCACATTCTAGTGTTTTTTTCTCCAGCTTCTTTAGTTGAGAGGCAATTAATTGCACCAGCAGTGATGACAGCAGCTTCTGATCCCTGGTTCACTGCAATGTGTTTTTGAATTAAATCTATCTGGTAGCAGCCTTCATGGTGCTCCAGAGGTCATCCCCGGGGGCCCAGCCTAGACTCTTTATCCAGCCCTCCTGCTACTTTTGTAAGTACTCTGCATTAAATTGCCTGCATTAAATCTCTTGCTGCCTAAAACATCTAGAATGACTTCTCCATTCTACATCGAACCCCAATACGGGGGCAGAATTGTCAAAGATACAGAGGTGAGAAAGCGGTATGATCAGGGAACAAAGAGGAATTCAGCTTGACTGAAGAAATGGGATTATGCTGAGAGCTCGAGGAGATGTAAATATACTGTCCTGATGGGGTCAGAGCCCGATTTCGAAAACCTTTCATGCCGCAATGTGGAGTTCAGACCTAATCTATACGGCACAGCTATCACTGGGGAGGCGGGATGGGTTGAGGTCGATGAAGTGGAACATGAGGATACTGAACGTAGGAATGGCAGGTCTTGAGATGAGGAAGGCCTAGAATAAGGTAGAGAGTCTGGGAGCGGAAAGAAAAGAGTAAATTCAAAGGCATAAGAAAAGACTTAAAACTGTGCATAAGATATAAAAGAGGCAATAGTTCTGACCTCGAAAGCTCATCTGATGAAAAAAACTAGTTTGTCACAAAATAGGTATGGCTTAAGTAGGTCAATATATAGGAACATCTGTATAATTCCAGGACTTATGACTTTATTCAATAAAAGTGAAATTTTGTAGTCTTCTCATTTGGTTTCTTCTTTTTACAGGTGGGTGGGAGAAGTCTTGGTAAAATAATATTAGTCAAAGTTAGACAAACTGGTTTTGATCCGTCTACAGGCTCCATCTGCTGACACTGCTCCCTTTCACTGCTGAATCATTGCTGAGAGTGGCCAAGTAAAATATTAATCCCGGATATTCTGGAATGTTGCCCTATCCTGGCAGTATAAACCTAGCAGAAGAAAGGCCCAGAGTGGAGAAATGTCCCCTGAGAAGTCCCGCTCTCAAGCCACCAAAGTTTCTGCCCTAGTTCCCAGGCCAGTCAAAATCTCTTAAGTTATAGTAATTGTTTCTCTCTATTGCTTGTCTTCCAAGCACTGAGCCAAGAGATTTACATCGGTCATCTCATTTTATCGTCACGATAACCTTCACAATAAATATTTTTATAATAAATACCATCATGATAATCTTTACAATAAATAATTATGCAAATGAGAAAACTGAGGCTCAGGAAGTTCACAAAAATTTTGACCAATTCATACAACCGATTTATTCTCTCCCTTAAAACTGGAAATCAGGATGAATCATGGGATTTAGGAAAAGACAATTGATACATCCTCTCCTACCCAGACAACACAATTTCCCCAAGTGTGGGATGTCATTGACAAGGCATTATCTTTATGGAGTAGTTCAGAAAAAATGTGAAGAAAGTATTGAGGCTTTTCAATTTCCAAGGTTTCTATAGTCCTAAATTTGTTTCTATATTATCCTTTGATCACATGATTTCCTGATTAGTGATTAAAAATTAAGTAATTCCCTCAGACCAAATCAATTCCATTTTCTTAAATGGAGCCTTTAAATAATTCCAGATTATGTGTCAATCAACATTCACGAAACCTACAAGAACTGATTCTCATTAATTGCCATGATAATTATGTAAATAGAAAATAGGAAAAGTGAAATTTCTAAGTGCAGTGGAATTTTCTTACATGTCTGGCCTTTCAAGACAGTGATTAGTTACCATAAATTTTTACATCCAACTTTTTTAGGCTCAAAAAAGTCAAAGAAGTTAAGAAAAGTTCAGTCACTGCCTGGTCCTATAATATTGTCTAAGTCACTCTCTTTCACTATCCTACTGGTTAAAAAAGAATAGTAAGTTTCACCGGATCTCGGGAGTGTTGGGCAGACTAATTAATAGCTATAAAATGCTTTCAAGTGCAGAATGCTATATCTGTATGTGCTTTTTTTTTTTTTTTCAGTAATCATGTTAATACCCTATTCATTTCACTGGTAATTGTATAGCATCATCATTGTAATGTAATGATGTGCACCATGCAAAAGTCAGGTGAGATGATCTAATGATGTCAAGATGAAATGCTGTCAGTGTAAGTCTATAAAGATAGTGTAACACTGTCAAAAATGAAAGGAAATTATGGTATTGTAAGTTCTACTACCATTAAAAGATGTTAGAAGGAAAGGGTTCCACAAACTGGGGCAACGTCTGTTATGACAGATGTGCTCAAGCAACTTAAAAGACAAACTGGCAATTCCTCATCTAATTTTCTTTATCCAAAGAGTTTTTATTAAAATTCTCTGTTAATTTCCTACGTAAATTGTCTTCAAGCCCAGAATAGGACTATGATTCTCAAAAGCAATTTGTGTTTGAAATAGTCATTGTTCTTTGGGTCTATGGTCCAACATTAATTGCACCTGATAGTCATTTCTTTTGCAAGGGCAGGTAGTACATTTAAAAAGTTTTGTGAAAGGTAATAGAACTCGAAGTTTCACTCTTTGAAGAAAACTTGGCAGTAAGAGCGATATCTTTGTTATGCATGGCACACTTCACAGAAGAAAAGAAATACAGCCTTTAATGCAGGGTCAGTTTAGGCACAAACATTTATCCTCTCCATACACCAGATTTTGAAAAGCCTTACGAAGGTCCAAGCTGAAAAGAAAACAAACCTTCAGTATGCTTTTGTGCACTTGGGAGCCTCAGGTTTCAGTCTTCTGAAGTTTTCTATTATGTGGGGGATTCAAATTAAATGATTTTAAAAATACAAAGTCATGGTTTCTGCCAAGACTGTTAAAAAGATAATAATGAAAATGAAATAAGGGATATAGAGTCAAAACTTAAGAAAAGTTAGAATAAGCCTTGAACTTTGTTGTGCTCAGGGATTGCTCCAGTCTATGTGGTGCCTTGGTATGAGTTAGAAACCGATGCACCTTTCCTGGAGCCGATACCCGCCTCGTCTGGATGCATGGCTAGGCAAGTATGCTGCAGGCTGGCTTTCAGCTCCCCTTCTCCCTTCATCATGGCACCTTCGTGCAGTGCACAACTTGTACAACCACGGGGGGGTGGTCCTGACTATCTAACATCCTGGGTACTAGCCAAGTAGCTCAACCCCAAGGCATCTAGAAAATCTCTACTCTGCCTACCACACAAATTTTCATAATGCTAGGCTACTGGACAGAACTTCCAGTTTGGGGAGTGTTAGAAATATACTATAAAATCGAGGTCTGGCCCAGACATTCCAGCTTACTCCTGTCGTCCTGGGGTCATTATTACCATCCTCTTTTCTCTTTCAAAAGTGTCTTGGTTTGAATGATACAATATATGGTCACCCTACACATTCTTTTGATAAGGAACTGAAAATTTAGCCAGAGAAGTCTAGAGATAGACGTGTCAGATATGTATTCGGATGTGAAGAGTGGGGAAAAGAAAGGAAAGAATGGAGGCAAATGATGGAACAGGTCCTCTGGTTCAGTTTTATGTGGCTTTGTCATTAGTTCCAGGGACCAGATGCTCACTGACATTTAAAATCAATTATGAAATTAAGCTTTCAAATAGAGCAACTGAATTTTCCTGGCTCCAGTGCTAAGGATCTCCTTAAACCCCAGCTATACATCATATGTCATATCTCAATTCAATTTCCTAAGTTGTAGATGCTAATAGCCAGCAATTGAATCCTAAAGAAAAGTGAGATTCATTAAAGGGAAAAGAAATTGTTGATGTAAACAAACCCTTACAACTGAAAGATGTATTGCATGTGTCTTTAGGTCTCAGAATACAAAGAAAAGGAGAGGAACAACAATTCTGTGCTTACTTTCCATAGGGCATAGGATTTCTGGTTTTGGAGATTGCCCATGCAATAAACTTACTAGCCACAGGAGCATAATTAAGATTCTTAACCTTTCTGTCTCATATTCCTCAATGTAAATGAGATAATGATGGCACCTCCTTGCAGGCCGTTGTAAAGATGAAATGAAATAATATACACAAAGCAATTAGCACATAGTAAATGCCTAATGAATGTTGTTATATTTTATATTAAAAGAGTAGCAGATTTGCTTCAGTCTGACCAACTTTTTGTGTCTGTGCCTATAGATAGCATTTTAAACACGGGAAATTTTGACTAATCTTAGGTAACAGTACCGTCTTAGGTAGCATATGTCAAATAGGAAGGTAGGAAGTCAGGTTTCTTATTGCCCTACTTAATCTCTCAAGAATACTGCCAGGGTAAATATTAAATTATGTGAAAATATTTGGAATTTTTTTAAGTTCAAAACTCAAAGCAAATTCAAGGGTATTATTATTATGAAAGTGGACTCTTTGGGCCTCAGTTTATTAATCTATTATATAGGTATTCAAGGAGTATCTTTTATTTAAAATAAATATATTTGAAAGTGGATGTTCATTATTAAAGAGCTAAACAAATACAAAAGCCCTAACTATGATTCCTACCATCGCTACTTCCCTCTGACCATATGACCCACAGTACAGAAGAGGCGGCAGCTTGTCTTTCATGGGCATGGGAGAGCTGAGCCTGGCATCCCCCTTTTTGGTGCCTACTAACCTACAGGGACTGGGGCCAAAGCTCAGGCAAGCCCAGTGTTTAACCTCCGATGCCCGTGGAGAGAAGGAGGATTGCAAAGATGATAGGAGGAAGAAAAAAGGGATTCAACCAGGCAGGGAGAGATGGCAGCCCTGCATGAGCCAGCAATTCCATACCTGGATATTCCTAGGCATAGTGAGGGATGAAAGGAACATTCACTTGGCACTGTTCACACCAGCCCTCAAAGGCTAGGTGCTTTACTCCCAACAGTCCTGGCTGGCAGGCTGTGCCACCACATCGCGGCTCAAACCCACCAATAAAGGATGGAGTAAGAGTGCCAATATGGAATATGAGCAAGTTCTATTTAAATGAAAGGCAAATATATAAAAGTTGAAGACCACCCATAACAACCTGACATAGCTACTTCTCAAGGCTGCTGTGAAAGTAGAAGTGAATTATAAATGAAATCCCTTTGGGAAAAACCATTTAAAGGTCTATAAAATTTGCAAAAGACATGCCAAATGTTCACCATGAGACTATGAAGTGGAATGGAGCCCAATAACATATTAGAAAAACTTAGAGAACAGTTTTCCTAAACTGTGATACTTCAGGCCACGTTGGATTTTAATGACTCTAGTAAAAGAAAGTCACAAAGGAGAGACCTGGCATAAGCACCTTCTACTCCATTCATTCCAACTACTCTGGGAAGCGTTCCCCAAAAGACAATCCTTGGATGAACAAGGACTGTTTCCTGAGTGCTTCCCCAGTGATTAGTCTATTCAGAGAGAACAAGGTGGTTATCGATGCCTGTTTCTATCTTTTTGCTTTCCATTCTTGTATTTCTTTTCTAATCTTTTCCATTGTTCTTATAAATTAGGGGGATATTATCGGGTGATTTTAATGACTAACTACTATTTTCCTTAGTTTTATACCTAATTGACTGGCTTCAGGAATAATTCTATTAAAAATATTATCACTGGAACAGAGGTGATCTCTTTGGTTTCTCTCTTTTTCTTAAAGCTACCTCTCCCTAACCTCTCCAAGTTTACTATGCAGATTAACTAGCAGGGACTCAGCACGGTCACTCTGTAATGTGACCCTGAAGTGTCTGAAACTCTTAAATGGCAAGTGTGAAAAAAGCTGTAAAACAGTACACCCCTGAAGCAGTGAGACTCAAATAACAAAGGAGGCAATGGAGAAGTGTAG
>NW_006436282.1:4125482-4130274 GCF_000325575.1 Pteropus alecto | reverse complement strand
CATCCATAGTATATTCTGAATTCTTCCATGTATAAAAACAGCTACACTCGCCTCCATCTCATATTTGTTTATTTAATTTGTTGATTTCCACCTTCGCTTTTTTTACCGCCCTGGGAGAGCATCTAATGCAATGTCTGTATATATTCTGTGGCCAGCTGAAGTCCAGAGTTTCATAAAAAGAAGTATCTTTTCCCTTTATAGTTCTAAGGATTCCTGAAACTTGTGAGAAAAATTCCAGATATCCCTAAAGCTTGTGTTATTTTATTTTTTTCTATTGAGATATAATATTATATTAGTTTCAGAGATATGATATTATATTAGTTTCAGGTATATAACAATTTGATATTTGTATATATTAATTTGATATTTGTATATATTGTGAAATGAACACCACAGATCTAATTAATATCCATCACCATCCATAGTTACAAAATTCTTTTCTTGTGATGAAAACTTTTAAAATCTACTATCTTAACAACTTTTAAATATGCAATACAGTATTATTAACTATAACCACAATGCTGTACATTCCCATGACATTTATTTTATAACTGGAAGTTTGTGCCTTTTGATCCCATTCACCCATTTCCCTACTCCCACCCCACACCTAACCTCATTTTAGATTAACAGTACTGCATTAGACACATAGTAAGTTGCCTGAAAAGTGAAGTCAGTTGAAAAGTTGCAGCAACAACCAGCGTCCCTCAATTTCCTAAGTAACCAAATCAAAATGCCTACATCTGTTGGGGGTAAAATTGAAAAGACACTTCAGCCATTGTGGACATGCAGTCAATACTCCAAATTGTAAACTGGGATGTAGCAATAAATTATATGAATGTATAAGTCATAATACTTTGCTAAATGAGCCATCTAAGAGCCCGCTATATTGAGACCATGAAATAAAACTGAAGACTTCGTGTTGCAAAAGCCATACTTCCAGGTGCAATGTATCTTTTCTTTCCACAATTTAAAAAAGTATCTCCATTGCCGTGTCAGCTACACTTCACTTAGAAAGCTATTGACTTTTCCTTTCTGTTGCCTTAATTTTCTTCTGTAGCAGCACAGAGGGATGCAAGTCCAGGTGGGCACTGTGCCTTCAACTGATTATGCTGTGTAACACAGCAGGAAAACCTCTTATCTCAGGCTGGGGTTGCCTGTTTAAGATCTTTTTCTTTATAAAAGGTATAAGGTAGTAAACACAGCTGTAGAAAGGGTTTTATGTTTTCTTGCTGTTTGTTTTAATTTTTAAAATAATATAATTAAGGCAGAGTGCAAAAATGTCTATAAAATTATACTAACTGCCCATGTGCATATATGTTGTGGGCCAAGTTTTACCCAGCTCATGGTGTTTGAATAATCTGAATGATTTGACTTTAGAAGTGGTTTTTTCACTTCTCTGCCTAGTGTTGTCAGATCATAAAAATACAGTGGCTTAGGATCAATGAACTTTAAAATTCTAAATTGATCTTGTAATTAGGACGTTATTAAAGATGACTTAAGCTTCTCTCTTGCTATTTCCTTGCCAGAGTTGGATCATTGCTCTGAATTCCTGTCTGCCAATTACTTTTCTTTTAACTCCACAAGGGATATTTTTTTTAATTGGAATATTTATATATCTTTAAGAAGAATAAAGGTTTTGTAAATAGCATCACAGCCAAACCTTCCTTTCAAGAAAATGAAATCTGAGTTTAGGATGAAGAACATGCCTCAATTTCAGTTTGCAAAGACATGTAATAATATAATCCCATTTACTTCCTACTAAGATGAACTTCAAGTGTTTTCAGCTGTGGTATATTAAATTCATCTCATAGAGAATAGATTTGAGTGGATACTTAAGGCCTTTCCCTAGCCAGTTATGTTTAAGTTAAATGAATAAACACATTTTAATGTCTTAATTATGAAAACAAAATGTGCAGAAGTCTATGATTTGCACTATGATTTAGAAATAAGCTGGAAAATCCTATTAGGTTGGAATTAAGTGGAAAATAGTTTCCCCCTCTGGGGGCTTTTAATTTATTCAGAATATTTATATAATTGCCTGCTAGTGAATCCTTTGAGATTACTTTGTTGGAGACACTCTTTAACTCCAAACACATTTTTCTTGAGAGCAAGAGGGTTCTGTCATTAATCTGAGCGTGAGAGGTATCTTTCTTTCTACTTATCCTTTCTCTTACCCCCCTCCCTATGTCAGTTCATTGTCAATTTGCATGGGCTCCAAAGAATTTGGCTTGGGCCTAAGTTAGTTCAGCCTCAAGTGAAGGGAAAGAACTTTAAACTTAGGTGGGGTATTAAACACTTTTGCTAACTCAGAAGATGAACCACCTCTGAGTGTCAATTCTAAGCCAGTGGATCTGGCTTTCCATTGGAAGGCCATTCAGCTGAACTGCCAAAACCCATGACCAACAATTTGTGTTGTTTTTGAAAGCCTTCACCACTTTTGTAACCATTACTGCTATCTTTTCATCTCATCCCAATTGATGGATATGTGTCTCTTCTCGAAAAACATCAAATTGAATATTTCAGGGCTGTTACCTTAAATTATTAAATGGTCTTAGTGCCCTAGCTCAAAGAAAAATGAAGCTCCATTATGGGTAAAATGATTACTCTGATCTATCCCCACAAAAATGTATGAAGTAAACAGCTTTGTTTGTGTTTGAGATTTCTGGGATGAAAAGTGCTCTTAGATGGATAGTGATCAATAAAGACATAACAGTGAACTGCTCTGAGGGCATGTTTTCATTGGACAGGTAAAGAAAAGAAATGGATAAAGCATTGCGAATAAAAAGTAAAATAAACCCCAGCCCAAGAACAGGACTTTTAAAAGAAAGGTAGTCCACTGATAAAAATTCTAGAGCCAAGTAGCATTATTTGTATCAAATTTGCATACATAATGCTAGTATCATGTTATGGAGTTCTTTAGCTACCTGAATTATGTGCATCTGACTGATGTTTAAAATGTTTTAAATAAATGAAACAGCAGTTACCATATTTAAAAGACCTTAAGTTTATAAATTAAATATTTTCAGGTGCACTGATTTGCCTGAGCTTCAAGCCCAAAGGAAAGGATATTCTTTTGGCACACTTATGAGTAAATAGATTTCCAGATTGGGCCAGTGGGAGAAAACTGAGTTAATGCAGCTATTAAAATTATCTCCCTCCATCACTTTTCCCTGAAAAGTCATAATAACACTGTCTTTCCAGTTTATAGGAGTAGTGACTCACCCGCAGCCTCTAGAGCACTTCATCTTTCTAGAGGAGGGTCAGTTTCCTCACTACTCTCTAGAAAATAAGCAGCGCCCTCCACTATTCCCAGTCATCCCAGTTGAGGGCATTGAACAGAGTGAGTTACTCCCCCAAATCGCCAAATTTTGTGCTGAGACCCAGAAAAAGGCGATCCCGCGGGGAAGGAGAGGAAGAATATGAATATGTAAGGACTAAATGAAAGGAAGGAAAGGGCATGGGAATGGAGATGTTGTCGGACCAGTGACACCGAGCTTGGGAGACATTTGACATTCGCGCGCTCTTTCTCGCGGACACTGGGTGGCGCTCGTGGTAAAGACTTGCACTTCTCTTAGGGTCGGTTTCTCCATCACCCGCCACCACCCCACTCCACCCCCGCCCCTTGCAAATTGCGGCTACTAAGAGATGAAATTGCTCACATTCTTCCTACGTGTCGCAGTGGGAAGCGCACTTCTAGAGAAGTTTGATGACATTGGGCCGTTTCTCCACGACAGGGCCCTTCAGTGGATTTTAAAACAAGCAACAGCATCCGGCCCACGGGCCTTAAGAGGAAGTTCCAGGCCCTGGTGTCAGAACCACCCACAGTACCGGTGAAAGTTGCTACCCCGAAAACTGGGACACCCAGCACGTGTGCACCCCGAGTGGCCAGGCTGTACGGCCATAGCGGCTATAATATGAAATGAAGTGGGATTGTATTGTGATCAGAGAGACTCTGGCTCCTTTTAACTTAACGCTCGCTCACCCTCCTGCTGCCCTTAAGGAAAGGGTAGGGGAAAGTGGAGTCAACTTAGTATGGAAGCAGAACGTCGAGGTTCTGAACCTTCGGAGACACACCCAGATTTGGAGGTCTCACGGAGCAGCGGCCTTTGCGCAAATGTCTGGAGTCTGGCGTGAGGGCCAATGCTTTAGGAATTGAAACAAAGAAGCTAACTAAATCCTTCCCTCCTGCCCCACTCCTTTTTGTCTTGTGTGAAATATGGGAGAGAATTTTTTGACGGAGGGGAAAGTGAAATCTAGTAAAGTCGAGACTAACTTAACATTGTAATGTGTTTTCCACCGGATCCCTAACTTCTAAATTTCGCCCAAATTCTGCAGCTTCCAATCTCATTCTGGTTGTAATCTGCCTTCTCAGCAGGATCTGAAGACAATGATAGAAATACCCTATTTAGCATAACTATATTGACCTTTCTCTTCACGTAGTAACTTTAAAATCTGTAATAAATGAAAAGTACCGGGGATGTGTGTGGATGAGGGGGAGACCAGTGGAAAGTCACCTGGCTCCATGTTCCACTTTGCCTTTGCCAGGAGGCGCTTGGAACCTTCCCTGGCAATGCTTTGGGGAAGCGATTCGTGTAATTAAATAGCAGGATGTGGGTAAGGTGATTCGATGGGCGCCGAGAACTTCCTCGTAGCAGAGGCCAGGACTGCAACTCCGACGGGGTCAGCAGCGTTTCCCCGACGCTCTGTAGTTCTTCAAGGCCTAAATCTAGGGGTTGAACAGCAGTGCAAAACTCAACAGCTTGGGAGCGAAGGTGGGCGGACAACTGCGCAC